>NC_041394.2:169807655-169842655 GCF_900747795.2 Erpetoichthys calabaricus
TAGTTTACTGTCAAATAATGCAAAGAGTACGCGACACCTGTTTCCCCCTTATTCTTGGCTCATCAGGCGTACACACTCACTGCACTCGCTTACGGTAATCGAACGTCGGATGTCAGCGCTAGAGGGGCTTCGCAGCGGTGAAGTATTGCTTTTAAATTTTAATTAAGAAGAAAAGAAAACCTTTTTAAATTAAGTCTTAAAAAGAGGTGTAAAGATATTGACAATAAGCACGCAAACCCACCAAGACATGCAATCGTTTAAATCAAGGCGCAAGTCGAAAAACACCATCCCATAATATTAGTTAACGATTAACACATTTCTATATGTATTGTAAACATACAATACAACTGATAATATGTTGCGCCCATTTATCTGGTGTACTGACATTTTTGCGCGTTTAACAGCTGAAATCTAACGTGGTTTGTGCCCTTCAGAATGAAAAGAGTCTGCATTTACCTTTTTAATAAAAGGCGAGCTTTTAAGCCTGAGAAATCACCCCGTAAATGCACACATTTAATTGCACATGTGTTAATGTGTATGCTTACACAGTATTAAAAGACACTCAACAAGTACACAGTATTAAAAGACAGTCAACAATTAACGTCATTTACCTTCGTTCCCGCGTTTGACTTGTGCTGTAAATCTCTTCCTCGTTTTCAGTTCACGTGATTACGTAGGAGGCGCAATACGTGATGACACGATACGTGACTCCGCCTCCTCCATTAGAGTATATGGACAAAAAACAGGTTCCAGTTATGACCATTACACGTAGAATTTCGAAATGAAACCTGCCTAACTTTTGTAAGTAAGCTGTAAGGAATGAGCCTGCCAAATTTCAGCCTTCTACCTACACGGGAAGTTGGAGAATTAGTGATGAGTGAGTCAGTCAGTCAGTGAGTCAGTGAGGGCTTTGCCTTTTATTAGTATAGATATATATATATATATATATAGCAAAATACCCGCGCTTCGCAGCGGAGAAGTAGTGTGTTATAATATATGTGTATGTGTATATGTATATATATATGACAGCAACACTTATAACAATGACAACACAATTACATTGACAATCATGTTACGTTATTTTTAAAATGTTTCCTTTACTTTTTCATAACCTCTTTAACACACTACTTCTCCGCTGCGAAGCGCGGGTATTTTGCTAGTATATATATATATATATATATATATATATATATATATATATATACATACATATACACACATACATGCAGTTTCAATAACATAGAAATCAATATAAACAACATTAAGATCATTATCATATGAGAATATGAAGTAATATATAAGAAGCACATTTCATATAAATATAAATTATTAAACAGTAAAATCTTCTTCTGTAATGTGCTACCGTGGCTATTCGTTTGTCTGTCCAGGATTTTAAATCACCTGTAGCTCGCAAACCGTTTCACCTATTGACTTGAAATCTGGTACACATATAGAACGTCACGTCTACTATCCGCTTTATGGGTGATGATAGTATTACTCTTTTTATCCATCCATCCATCCATTTTCCAACCCGCTGAATCCGAACACAGGGTCACGGGGGTCTGCTGGAGCCAATCCCAGCCAACACAGGGCACAAGGCAGGAAACAATCCTGGGTTTTTATCTTTATTTTATTTTATTGTAGAATCAACTCCTATCTGCGCACACCAGGGCGGCCGTGGGCGGATGCGTATGGTGTATTCACTCCACGTTATCGTGCATTGCGCTGTCACTGGTATTTTGATAAAAGAATTTGAACAATATATAAGAAGCGTATAAATTATTAAACAGTAAAACATTAACATTTAAGAAGTAAAGTTACATTAAGTACTACTGCAGTGCCTTCGGGTATACCTCATTTTTTGTTTGCTCATTACATGCTTAAATGTATACATTTTTTGGTGCACCTACCCGAGAACACGCGACATATAACCGAGCGTGGGAGAAGCATGGATTTTAAACACGCATTGAGTTCATCTGCTGGTCTCCCTCGTGAAATAACTGGTAATGTTTGACTAAAATCTACAGCGAGTAAAACGACATTACCTCCTATTTTTTTTTTTACGATCTCTGAGATCTTGCTTTTTTCGGTTCAAGGCTTCATAAGCTCTTTTATGTTCTATGGTGTACTTATCCCAAGCCATCATCTTTGAATGTTGCAAGACTTTTGCCTTGTATGTAGATCGGGGTAATTACATTCATTGCATTCCTAGTCTGAATCACAATCCGATTGTATGGGTGGTTACCTGGCACTGTAGGGTTGCTACCTGTCCTTTAAAATACGGAATCGTCCCGTATTTGAGAATGAAATTGCGCGTCCTGTTTTGAATCAATACGGGACGGAATTTGTCCCGTATTTTTTTTATCATTTTTTTTAAAGCAGCGTCTCATGCAAATCATCCCACACGCATTTTATGAAGATGCCTCCTTTCCTACTTTTGATTGGGTAATACTTGATGCCATCGTTAGTTTGATTGGTCTTTTTAACTGTCCAGTGAGGAGGGCGGGTCTTTTAAGTAGAGTCTGCAAACTGTTGGCACTGGGATGTGGCACCCGCTGCAGTATGCGTCCCTTATTTTTTTGTATTAAAAGTGGTAACCCTACCTGGCAGGTAACACTTATGTTTGGTCATGAAGTCGTCTAAAATCAGCCACGTGCCCTCTTTTAATTGTGAGAAGCAGATATATATAGCCAAATTCTCGCGCTTCGTTGCGGCGAAGTACTGCTTTTAATTTTTTAAGAAGAAAGTAAAACCTTTTTAAACGGATCGAAAATATACCAATAACAATTTGTTAAGGATCTGTTTTTTTGTGAACCTCGCTTTTCACAGCTGTCCTGCTACGGTGTGAGTTTCGTTTATTTGACAGTATGTAGATCGTGGTAATTAAATTCATGGCATTCGTTTTCTGAATCACAATCTGACTGTATGGATGGTTACCTGCCAGGTTACACTTGTGGTTGTTCAGGAAGTCGCCTTACATCCGCCACGTGCCTTCTTTCTCTTCCCAGAAGCTGATCATAGAATGGTTTTAATAGTTTACTTTCAAATAATGCAAAGAGTATGCGACACGTGTTTCTCCTTAATTCTGGGCTCATCAGGCATACACACTCACTGCATCCCCTCTCGAGAATCGAATATCGTCAGCGCCAGAGTTGAAGCCCCTAACGTTGCGGTCAGCAAGTGGGCTAACATCCGCCATGTGCCATCTTTCAGTTGCGAGAGGCAGATCATAGAATGGTTGAAACTGTTGCCCCTAACGTTGCGCTACGGCGTGTGGTTCGTTTATACCTCGTGTCTTCTCATTAAACTTTTATCTCGCGAATATGTTATTGCAATCCGCAGCGGGAGCGTTTCTATAAACTTAATTTAAACTTACGTTTTACACCGTGCTTTGTTTCCCTTATGAACATGCTTGTATGCTTCACTCGCTCCCTTCTCAATTGTTTAATGAATTTTTTGTTCTTCGCTGTTTGCGGCTCCTCCTTCATTTGTCCCTACTGCGTTCACAGTCTTTTCACGTGATTACGTGGGAGGCGTGATGACGTGACACTCAACTCCTCCTCCCACGGCCATCGAGCTGCCGTCCATTACAGTATATTGTGAAAAAAGAGGTTCCAGTTATGACCATTACGCGTTGAATTTCGAAATGAAACCTGCCTAACTTTTGTAAGTAAGCTGTAAGGAATCAGTCTGCCAAATTTCAGCCTTCCACCTACACGGGAAGTTGCAGAATTAGTGATGAGTCAGTCAGTCAGTCAGTCAGTCAATCAGTCAGTCAGTCAGTCAGTGAGTCAGTGAGGGCTTTGCCTTTTATTAGTATAGATATATGTATATGTAGATATGTGTATATGTAGATATGTGTATATGTAGATATGTATATATATGTATATGTATATATATGTTTACATAACCTCTTTAACACACTACTTCTCGGCTGCGAAGCGTGGGTATTTTGCTAGTTGTAAATAAAAAGAATATTTACATACTTCAAAGTGAAAAAAAACACAGTGTCTAGACTGAAAAAGTCACTAAAAGAAGTGGTTAAATTTAGAGAAATGCCTGCCTAATAATGGATGAAAGTGATGAGCTGATGGTGGAATCGTAAAGTGAATAAACCAAAGAATCCAGAAATATATTAAGCTTTTCCATGGTGTAAGATGGGAAAATCACCTCTCTGTTGAATATGCAATTTGATGAAATGGGTCCTGTGATTGGTGAAGGTAGTGGAGTACAGTATGTGTGGAGTGTGGAGTTTAAGAAATTAAACTCTGAAGTCCCATATATACAGTATATATATATATATATATATATATATACATATATATATATATATACAGTGATCCCTCGCTATATCGCGCTTCGCCTTTCACGGCTTCACTCTATAGCGGATTTTATATGTAAGCATATTTAAATATATATCGCGGATTTTTTGCTGGTTCGCGGATTTCTGCGGACAATGGGTCTTTTAATTTCTGGTACATGCTTCCTCAGTTGGTTTGCCCAGTTGATTTCATACAAGGGACGCTATTGGCAGATGGCTGAGAAGCTACCCAGCTTACTTTTCTCTCTCTCTCTCTCTCTCTTGCGCTGACTTTTTCTGATCCTGACATAGGGGGATTGAGCAGGGGGGCTGTTCGCACACCTAGATGATACGGACGCTCGTCTAAAAATGCTGAAAGATTATCTTCACGTTGGCTACCTTCTGTGCAGCTGCTTCGTGAAGGACATGCTGCACGGTGCTTTGCATACTTAAAAGCACGAAGGGCACGTATTAATTTTTTTATCTGTCTCTCTCTCTCTCTCTCTCTCTGCTCCTGACGGAGGGGGTGTGAGCTGCCACCTTCAACAGCTTTGTGCCGCGGTGCTTCGCATACTTAAAAAGCCAAACAGCCCTATTGATTTGTTTGCTCCTTTGAAGAGGAAGATATGTTTGCATTCTTTTAATTGTGAGACAGAACTGTCATCTCTGTCTTGTCATGGAGCACAGTTTAAACTTTTGAAAAAGAGACAAATGTTTGTTTGCAGTGTTTGAATAACGTTCCTGTCTCTCTACAACCTCCTGTGTTTCTGCGCAAATCTGTGACCCAAGCATGACAATATAAAAATAACCATATAAACATATGGTTTCTACTTCGCGGATTTTCTTATTTCGCGGGTGGCTCTGGAACGCAACCCCCGCGATGGAGGAGGGATTACTGTATATATATATATATATATATATATATATATATATATATATATATTATGTAAAAAAATCTTGGGATCATCTCAGAGAGACATTTTGAAGTCCCGCAATACTTCTTGCACGTCACATCCTAGTTACAAATAATTTCTCTGAGACACTTCAACGTCCCGCATGACAACGAAGTGAGACAAAAAGAACAACTGCTGTACAGGCTTGTAAATGATCAACAACTAGCGAGACATGCACATCACACGGCATGACAGCAGCAGCTGCTGTACAGGCTTTTAAATGATTGACACGCAGCGTGACATTCAGATCACACAGCTCAGTAGCAGCTAGCAGCAAGCCAGCATCTGAACTGTCCTTAGCGTGTGTTCAGTCCCCCCCTTCACAACGTGAGCAGCAGAGACACAAAGTGGCTAGCGTGAAGCGAGCCCCCAGGGATGGGGGTTGTGGGGTGGGTGAGTGAAGCGAGTAGGGGGCACGGCCCCCTAGTGTATATATATATATATATATATATATATATATATATATATATATACAGTAATCCCTCCTCCATCGCGGGGGTTGCATTCCAGAGCCACCCGCGAAATAAGAAAATCCGCGAAGTAGAAACCATATGTTTATATGGTTATTTTTATATTGTCATGCTTGGGTCACAGATTTGCGCAGAAACACAGGAGGTTGTAGAGAGACAGGAACGTTATTCAAACACTGCAAACAAACATTTGTCTCTTTTTCAAAAGTTTAAACTGTGCTCCATGACAAGACAGAGATGACAGTTCCATCTCACAATTAAAAGAATGCAAACATATCTTCCTCTTCAAAGGAGTGCGTGTCAGGAGCAGATGTCAGAGAGATAGAGAAAAGCAAACAAATCAATAGGGCTGTTTGCCTTTTAAGTATGCGAAGCACCACGGCACAAAGCTGTTGAAGGCGGCAGCTCACTCCCCCTCCATCAGGAGCAGAGAGAGAGAGAGAGAGACAGCCAGAGAAAAACAAACAAGCACAAATCAATACGTGCCCTTCGAGCTTTTAAGTATGTGAAGCACCGTGCAGCATGTCGCTTCAGGAAGCAGCTTGCACAGAAGGTAGCAACGTGAAGATAATCTTTCAGCATTTTTAGACGAGCGTCCGTATCGTCTAGGTGTGCTAACAGCCCCCCTGCTCACACCCCGTACGTCAGGATCAGAGAAAGTCAGCGCAAGAGACGCAGAGAAAAGTAAGTTGGGTAGCTTCTCAGCCATCTGCCAATAGCGTCCCTTGTATGAAATCAACTGGGCAAACCAACTGAGGAAGCATGTACCAGAAATTAAAAGATCCATTGTCTGCAAAAATCCGCGAACCAGCAAAAAATCCGTGATATATATTTAAATATGCTTACATATAAAATCCGCGATGGAGTGAAGCCGCGAAAGGTGAAGCGCGATATAGCGAGGGATTACTGTATATATATATATATATATATATATATATATATATATATATATATATATATATATATATATATATATATATATACTGCTCAAAAAAATTAAAGGAACACTTTTTAATCAGAGTATAGCATCAAGTCAATGAAACTTCTGGGATATTGATCTAGTCATTTAAGTAGCAGACGGGGTTGTTAATCAGTTTCAGCTGCTTTGGTATTAATGAAATTAACAACAGGTGCACTACAGGGGCAACAATGAGACGACTCCCAAAACAGGAATGATTTAACAGGTGGAGGCCACTGACATTTTTCCCTTCTTATCTTTTCTGACTGTTTTTTCACTAATTTTGCATTTGGCTACGGTCAGTATCACTATTGGTAGCATGAGGAGATACCTGGACCCTACAGAGGTTGTACAGGTAGTTCAGCTTCTCCAGGATGGCGCATCAATACGTGCCATTGCCAGAAGGTTTGCTGTTTCTCCCAGCACAGTCTCGAGGGCATGGAGGAGATTCCAGGAGACAGACAGTTAGTCTATGAGAGTTGGACAGGGCCGTTGGTTTCCTTTAAACCATCAGCAGGACCGGTATCTGCTCCTTTGGGCAAGGAGGAACAGGATGAGCACATGAACGTGAAAAATATGAAAAGTCAAATCTTTCACTTCTTCATTTAAGGACTAATACAAGGAAAATTTCCAAAGGGTTAAATTAATTTAATGTTTATACATTACTTTAGGTAAAATTATGGTAGAGGAAATTTCAAAATATTATACTGTGTATATACTGACTTTACATTGTCTGGTGTTTGCAACAAAACCACTTTTTACATCCTACTAAATCTGTCTGAAGATTTAATAAGAATATCCCTGAGATCTAAATAACATCCTAACCATGAATCCCAAATACCATAATGAATACTTTAAATGACTGTTCCATCTACTGAAGCATAAATATGCAAATGCTGCATAGGATTTGAGCATAGTCTTCACATTCATAATTGCACTCATCACAGAGTGTATTCAAACATCTCTGTAATAGCAAACATTACTTCAACAATTTAGTTTCTCCAACTGTGATTTTGTGTATTAGCCATTTTGCATAACTTACTTTGGGATTCTGCTTGAACATGTTGTCTTAGTTGTTTTACATTAAAAGAAAGCCAAAACATTTTCAATAAATAGCATCAGCTTAGTTGTTTTGACAGGTTGTCCAATAATCCATCCATATCATAACTTTCTTATTCAGTTTAGTGTCTCAGTGAGACACAGCCTATCCTGGCAGCTCTATGCACAAGATGTGAATGGGGCTTACTTACACTCATTAACAGTCCTCACTCATACAGTGCACAGCCATCTTAGGGTAACTAATGAAACAAATTCACTTATGTCTGGGAAGTGGGAGGAAAATGCAATTTCCTTGGAGGCAGTTACGTAACAGAAATAGCTGTTGCTAAGTTAAGTACGAGAAATGATAAAATTAGACAACCAGAAATGTTGCTGTGATGTCAGAATGATACAGAGATTCAGTTTACATTTGTTTATTATAGAGTAAACAATTATTCATTTACATTATGTAATAAATAGTTTCTTAGTTGGTAATTGCATTTTAATTGTGAATCTGTTGCCTGCACTTAGTAAAGACTGATATACAAAAATATGCTAAATTGCTATGCCATCCATCTTTTTTTTCACACTTATGCTAATTTGATTTAAAACTCCTTTTGTGTATGTAGCATTATTAAGTTTCTTCCTGCAATAATATACATTTTGAGGTAATCTTTTTGACTAATCTTGCGTGCTGTATGGACAAACATGAGTGTTCAAAATATAGAATTAGATCATAATAATATTGTAATGTTCCTTTCCAGGTGGGAGAAATAAACCACATGGGCAAGTGGTTGTATCAGTTCAAAAAAAAGGTTTTATTGCTTTATCCCCTTTCCATCACTTGGTGCTCCAACTAGGTAAATTCACAGCACAGCAATTGGCATTTACCAGGGTGTAGTTTAAGTCTAGATTCCCAAAATCTTGCTAGCACGGTCTGAAGGGAGTACAAAGTGGCTTCAAATGTGGGTCAATATACTCAATCACATTACTCAAATATACCAGGCATTTAGAAAGAGAGATACCCATCAGGACATGGTCCATTAGCCACTCAAAAGTTGCCGGCACGTTGCGCAACCCAAGTGGAGGCATTCAGAATTGCAAAAACTGGCCCCCGGTTGAAAATGCAGTTTTCTCCCTGGCTTCTGGGATCAACTCTGCCTGCTATTAGCCACTTTTTAAATCTAGCATGGAGAATCAACGCGACCCTGATACTAAATCAAAGACCTTATCAATTCAGTGATGTGAATATTAGTCTTTTCTTATAACTGCATTCAACCAGCGATAATCAATGCAAATATGCCATCCTCCTGATTTCTTCTTAAACAAAACTACAGGGGAGCACTGAAGAGAATCAGATTGCTTGATAATTCTGGGATTCAACATGTCATGTACCAGCCAATCTGCCTCAATCTGCTGGGCAAAGGGTATGCGTCCTGGAGGTTGTTTGATCAGGTGTGCATCTCCCGTCTCGATGTGGTGGCAGACGAGGTGGGTTCGGCCAATGTCCTTAAGGGAGGTGGAGAAACAGTCTCTAAAATCTTTCAATACATCCCTAAGTTGTTGTCGCTGTGGTTCCATCAGTCCCCAGCAGCTTCTTTCCTAGAGGCCTTCCTGAGTGACATTCTATCACCCACCTTTATTGATCATGAGTGTGGGGGAGGCTCACATTTGGTTGTCAAAGTGGGGAATAGAGCCCAACTGTGGCTGACAGCCCATCGAATGACAGGGTACATTGGTGGGTAAACCCGAGCCTGAGCTTTAGTTAAAAAGCTTACTCCCAAAATGCAAGGGTCTTTGATTTTTGCTACCCAAAAGGGGGACTATCCAGACATGTCTTATTCTTAGAAAAGTGGTAGTGCAGCCATCCATTGTACTTCACTCACCTGTGATAGCAACAAATTGGCCAGGAATAGCTTGTAGGGGACAATTCTTAGTCAGCAGGTCGCATCACACTACAATAGCCGTAGCCCCAGTATCTACCAACGTCTTCACATCAGTGTCCTAAATCCGGATAGGCAAATGACAATAATTTTCATGGCACAACTGTCCCACAGGGATCACTGGCTCATTCAGGCCTGCATTTGTTGTTGGTTGCAGCAGAACTCTTGTAGGGTCTGGGAACATTCCACCTACTCTGAACCCTGGCCGTTTCCTGATATTTCTCCAGATCCCAAGATAGTTGCTGGGTGGAAAGGACAAAATTAGAAAAGATACCCAGGGTAGCCACAGCATGAGCAGGTAGTGGGTGTACTGGAGGAAGTCGATGCTCTAACAAGGTTCAGTCCCACTGGTGGAGTTCTTCCTCTGGCCTCCTCTCTCAGGCTCAACATATGGTTGTGTAGGGTCGATTCCCCTTCACATACCAGTTTGGACTCGATGGCATGCTTGAGCTCTTCTAGAGTTGCGGGTAGGGCAAGTTGTGCATGATGACACAGAGCTTTAGGCTCAAGTCCACGGAGAAATGCGCCACGCACCAATTTATCTCAGGACCCCACATGGAAAATATGCACGGGCTCTCCCCACCAGCCCTTCCACCTTCATAGCAAAAGTTCCCAGGCGCTATCCAGACTGCCAAATTTGTTTATGCAGTTGTCCTTGTAATCCAAATATAGTTTCTTTCATCCTGAAGCAATGCTCAATGGTCTTCAAAGACTGTCCCAAGTATGTTGTATCCTGCTGTGGAATACCCTCAAGGGTTTTCAAAGCCTATTCTTCCAGTGTCACCATTAATTTCAGTGCTCTATCCTTGGTCCCCAACCTATTCATCTCTGCAACAACCTTGAACCTTGAACCTGTTCCAAAAGGCTTCCCAGCTGCCAGTCCCATCGTAGTGTCCCGGTTTCAACCTCAGAACTTGGCACCTTTCCCTTTAAGATCTTGGTTCTTCACATTCGTCAGCAGGTTCTTCTTTGAACTGTAGTAACCACCAGGGTGGAGGGGGAAATTCTTCATCGCACATTCTCGCACCTTCTGCGTCCTACGACAATGGTCACAATGGGATGGCTTGTCCCGTATTTGACACTAATGTAATGTCCCTTTCCAGGCGGGAGAAATAAACCACACAAGCATGTGGTTGTAGCCATCTAAAAAAACGTTTTATTGCATTTCTGACTTAACTGGGCATGCAGACTCAAACACAAATGGTGCCCAAAAACAAAAACAACCAGGTGTCAACCACCCACCATTAAGAACTTCCTTAACAATTTCCTGCTATTTGCTGTATGGGGTGATAGCTCCCTAGTTGGAATAGGTTATTTTGTAATTGCAGCATTTTAAGTAACCCAAAACTCTATAAATATAATATTAAAAGGCGATATCTCTCCCATAGTGATATGGCAGTAAGAAATTACATAAGAGAAAATACCTTAGCTTTCTTTAATGACGATTTACGTGGCATTACAGATGGAGGAAGCCAAATGACAATACTTTATCAAGGTGAGATCTCGATGTATACAGTCTGCCATTTTCCGTCGCTGCGCTGGAAGGGTTTTCAGGATAGATCATCAGTCCATCAGCTTCAAAATATTTGGCTGCTGTCCAAGTCTTTTATACTGTTTTCTCCACATGCAGGCCCTTACTTAGGTTCCAAACAAGGCAAGGAGAGGATTCAATTTCATCTCTAACATACAGAAATAGTACAATGCCCATTTTCGTAGTTGTACCTTCTCTCATCAAATGCTTGCCTAGCAGTTCTAAATGCTGAAAGTCCCTGTGTGCTAACTTTGGCCTGGCCTGTACATGTGAGTGGATTTATAAAATAATTTTTGTACAGAGAACGGTGACATTAAACTTATATCTGATTACACCTGCCCCCCAGCATCCAAGTGGCTGCTTTATTTGAGAGAGGCAGATGGACTACTCTGCCCACCCCTCTTCACAGCACTCTGAACAGCCCCATTTTCATAGCTTTTAGGACACGCTTCCTTGGTGGTAATTTTCCAGACTGTTACAATATGTCCTAATAAAATTAAATGGGGACTTTTCTGCAGATTTTCTGTGCTAGACCTGTAATAGTTTTAAAAGGAAAAAAAGAAAGTCATTAAACCATGAAAGACAGCAGAGCAGAAAATTCATTTCTTTACTGAGAAGATTCTGCTCCTGGCACCTGTCACTAAACCCTTTCATATCCACCATACACATAGGACAAGCACACAGAGATATCTGATTACTTATAAACTGAGGTCAGCAAAATTTGAAAATCATACAGAAGGAAGTAACAAATAAGGAAAAATAATATCATAACAAAATGGCAAAATTTATACATATATGTAAGTCATTTAATCCTTATTTCAGTCTGTTACTTTTGCCTTTGCAATTTTACTCAAGAAAAGAAGGATACTTGTTCTTTTTCCACAGAAACATCCAACCAATAATCAAAAATCATACTGGCAAAAAGTTATTGTTTTCTTCCATCGATGTACACTAAACCACCTTTTTTAGGTACAAAGAATCACATTGCCCTCATTTATTTGGGATTCAAAACATCCACACATCCAAAGGGCGACCTTACAAAGACCTAAGGCAGAAGGCGGCATGGCTCTACCTAACTTTCAATTTTATTACTGGCGGCAAATATACTGTACAACCTATAAAAACCTGGACATTGACACAAACAGATGAACATACACAGGCTTAGTCCACAACATAAATAAAATACTGCAGCACTTCTTTATATTCCTTACTTTGTACCCCAGTAAATACAAGTTATTGCCAATATACTAACAACCCAATTGTGCTTCATTAACTCATAATATTGAACCAATGTAGGAAGTACTTCAAGATAGAGAAGCTTTTATTTGTGGCACTTCGACACGGTAACCACCTTTTTCCAATATCTCAAACGTACACAGTGTTTAATATTTGGAAAATACTCTGGATTAAATCACTTAGAGATCTGTATATAGACAACGTCTTCGCATCCTACGAACAATGACATTCCATATTTAACTTTCCAGCAACACATTCCTTTCACTACCTTCAAATTAGAAACTCTGCTAAACAAAACCTGTCCAATTTTCCTCACCTCTCATTTCTATTCTGGAAAAAAATATTGATCAGTCTTGAGAACTCAGACAGCATTTCTGTAATATACATAAACATTTTAAAGTCCCTTCCTTTCAAAGATCCTAGATTGCAGTGGGAAAAGGATCTCTCACTCGACATTTCAGAAAAGGCGTGGAAGACAGTGATGCACAGAATTCACTCGAGGTCCATATGTGCATAGCATACAGTTATTCAACTTAAAATCATCTGTTGAGCACATCTGTCTTGTTTAAAATTGTCCAAAATGTTTCCAGGGCAAGATTCAAGCTGCAAATATTGCAATCAATTTACTGCCTCATTGGTCATATGTTTTTGGCATGCACCAAATTAACATCATTTTGGACCAAAATCTTTAAATGCCTATCAGACAGCCTTGGTGTCACAATCCCTCCTAACCCATTAACAGCTGTGTTTGGTGTACCTCCAGATGGGCTTAAAGTGGAGAAGGACAAACAAATTGTAATTGCCTTTACTTCATGTAGACTTATCTTGCTCAACTGGAAGAATCCTAACCCACCTCTTTTAAGTCAGTTGGTAACCGATGTTATATACTGTTTGAAACTGGAAAAAATTAAATTCTTTCTTTGAGGACCGGTGCAAAACATTTTAAAAACTTGACAGGATCTAATCAATAACATTTTAAAATAAACATTTAAATTGAGGTAGTCGATTCTGTTCCCTTATATACTTTAATTATTTTTATTTATTTATTTACTTATTTTCCCTGCTATTAAAGTTTTACTCTGTTGGCCTAGCTCTCTTTCTCATGGGTGGGGGTTGATTTGATGTGATGTAAAATTTGACTTTTAATAAATTCAATAAAATGCTTCAAAAAAATGATCTACATTGTGAGTCTGTCCCCATTTTCCCCTCAGAACAGTCTTAATTTGTTAAGACATGGGCTCAACAAATTGTCAGAAGTATGGCACATTAAAACTGGCCCATATTGGAGTCCAATTGAGATCCAGGGACTAATGGGGCATTTTAGTTTAACCAAATTAATTTTCTTTGAACAGTTTCAGGAATTTTCCAGCCTTGTGGGAAGCAACCTTATTTCATTATTATTGTCAAATTATTTCTTCCTGCAGCATTTTCAGTGTGCTCTATTCATACTGAAATTCAAGCACAAACACACCACTAAAATACCTATAGGGAGGATCCAGAGATTTATATTTCAAATCCCTTTCTTTCCATAAATAAGCAAGGAAAAAGCCCATCAGGCCAGACAATACAGTTGCCAGTTGCAACCACATTTTTTCATTGATAATGACTGAATAATTAATATTTGACTGTGACAAAGTGTGAAGAGTTGAGCATACAACTTTGCCTCAGTTTACATTGTTGCAGCACAAGCTTGTTAGTTGACTGAATGTTGCTCTGGTGACTGGTGATGAAGGGAGACAATCGAGGCTGTTTCAGACCACAGGAGTGCCACTGAGCACATGTGTTTGGGATTGTGGCTCACGTTTGATAAATCTCTGGAGTTAGAAGCAAGTATCCCTGAAGGATTGCTGCTCTTGATATACCCATGGCTGCACCTGTATAGTGTAGTAAATACAATAATATTCTTAAACAGAATGTGCATAATTTACCCTTTTGGTAATAAATACAATAATATTCTTAAACAGAATGTGCATAATTTACCCTTTTGGTAACTGTTTACTGTAACCAACATCACACTTTGTGAATGATAAAGCACGAGAAGCCTCTATATTATTTTCAAGAGCATCATTGAAATTGTAAAGTGTCAGTTTTATTTGGTTAGAGTAATGTGGAATATGTTTTCCAAACACTTCAGACACTAGACTATGTATCTTATTTGGTTCAAACCAGGAATAATTGCAATGCAAATCACTCTGATCTATTTTTTTCAATTTCAGAAAGGGAAAGATGGGGATTTACAGCAGATGTTTAATTTATTGCTCAATTTTAAGGGACATGCATTTTAAAGATGCTTTATCATTAATGTCATGACCATTGCTTTAACATCTTAATAATGAACAAAAAATAATTTCTTGGTTCATGTCTGATTTTTTCTGTGAAAAAACACATTAATGTAAAGTTTAAAAATATACATATATTTTACAACTATAACTCATCTCTCAACACTAATCATCAAATGCCTTTGATTACACTAGTGACTGTCAAGCTCAGCCCAGGGGTATCACTCAGGCTGTTCATGGCTTTTCATGCATTTAACAGAAATTCTTTTTTTAATTAGTTGTCTTGTTTCTGTCTTTTGAATCAGAATGTGCAGCAGAGATTTTTTTTATCTTTCTATAAAAGGGCAAAGATATGTAAAATGTGCAGATTCAAGCACAGCAGATTATAATTAATCTCCATTATTTTTAATATTGTTTCTTCAGCCAGTATGGCAAAATGCAGTGTTTGGCACTGTTGCTTTACCCATGCAGCTTTGGAGTTCAAAGTTCATGTTCTGGCATAGACACTGCGAGAAGCTTGTAAATTCTCTTCAGGTACTCCACTTTCCTAGTACACTCAACGGAAGTGCAGGTTACTTTGATTGAGAACTTTAATTTGGCCCTGTATGAGCAGGCATGGGTGAGATTCTGCAGGCCTGCAATGGAGTGGTTTCTTTATTCCTAGATGATTCTGGCCGTGTGCCTGATGCAGCTGGGATACACAGATTCATAAATTGATTGAATGGAGTTAATACAAAAACTACAGAGAGCAGCCTAGAAAGGTGTCAAATTGTACTTCTTAATTCAAACTTAGTGTAGCTGCGTTTTCCCAAAGTTTCCAAAGTTCAGCAGCTCTAACTCAAAAAATGGGATTCAACAAAGGCCTGACACGCACAAATGATTCCACAGACAAAATAGCTTCGTTTTTAAGTGTTTAGTTAAGTTTCAAAGTAAAACAGTTCACACAAAAAAGAAAATTAAAATAGCAAAAAAAGGAAAAATTTATAATAAGAAAAATTCAGTTCTAAGCTTAATCTTGTTACATCTTAAACCGTTACTAATCACTTAGAATTTCTGAACCATTTCAAAACGGTCAGAAAACTGTATGCTTATCCCATTTCTAAGTTGAAAATGGGTCTTTCAAGTCCCTGTTTACTGGGACCTGTTTTAAACACAACAAGAGCTTATTATCACACTGTTTCTCAGTTATAGCAAGAAGGTTCTATCTCTTACTAACTTATAGGGGGGAAAGACTATAACATTGTCTATGACTATGGAAGAAATTATATTCTATTCAAATTAAGCAAACATTAATATGAGTTTAACTCAAAAATTTAACTTTCTAAGACTGGCTCTTACACTTAGTTTGATAAAACTAGTGCCTAGATCTTAGATATAATTGGGTGTCAGTTATATTTAGAGACAAATGTATATGTCAAACTGACATGTAAAGTCATAAATGGATTAGCATCTTCATATCTAACAGAAGCTTATATTACAATTACAAGTTAACAAGATAATAGAACCACTGTAGATAAAAGACTATGTAACTGTAAAGAAAACATATATGGTAATATATGAGTGGGCCTATCAGAGTCAGTACTTAAAAAAGCAAAAGAGCCATTGTAAAAGTATTCTACATTTTCCTTCTCTTCTCAATGTCCAGTGGTGCTTGAACTAAGTCACTATAACTAATTTATTTAATTTACTCCACCTAACTTTGAATGCTTGAATTAGAGGCAGTATTGTTTTAAATATATATTTTTCTAGCTGGAGATCCAAAATGGGAGAACATGAGTCACGTATCTAAAAAATATTTTTTTTTATCCCTAAGCTTTCGACAGCCTACCAGGTATCATCATCAGATGAAAATGATCAGGCATACAGGAATCAAAGGCAATATATAGCAGGTGAAGGGTGGGAGTGGAGATTATAAGAGATGGGTGGATTAATAAGGTGGGGTTCAGAAGGTGTTGTTCACAAAGTCTTTCATATTAACTGGATGTTCTTCTTTTTAAGGCTGCATATGCTGCGTTCAAATCCGAGTGTCTGTTAATGGGGTTTTCATTAGAGAGCCACGATTCAGCCAGGTCTCTGGCACTCTTAGCATTGGGCCTGAGTTTAATTTTACAGTGTCCCAGTTAAACGTGTGTACAGTGGAACTTGTATGTGTGTAAATCAGAGACCGTGGGTCTTTCCTTCTTAAGGCATTGCAATGTTCCTGTATACATTTTGCAAGTCTTTTAAATGTTTGTCCAATGTATACTGGGGCTGGGCATGCATTGCATGGAATGCTGTACACTGTGTTTCTTGTCTCTGTTGTCAACTTTATGCTTTTGGCAATGAAAAGGACAGTGCGTAAAGTATTTGCCGGTTTGTGTGCTATCTTGATCCCAGATCTGGACAGAATGCATGCTGTACTTTCTGACACACTACAATGATAAGGGAAGGCGTGGTAAGTGTGGTGAGGAACCAAGTTGGAGTCGACTGTTAGCTAAGGTCTGGGGCATCTCTTATATAGGCAAGGGGTAGATGCATAAAGGTGCGAAGTGCTTTTATTAAAACCATCAAAATCCAAAACAGTTTTCAAACATGTAGTGCGTTCAATATATAAGTCAAAAAAACAGTGAACATTCGTGTGATTAAAATCCAGAACTTAAGACAAGAATAAAACCATCACAGTCATGGGGTCCTTGTTCCATCTGATGAGCCCAGCTTAATGCCCACTTCATCTCCCCAGTTCAACCATTGCTCACTCAGCTGGCAGAGACACTAGCAGCCGAAGTTCTCTCCAACCTGACCTCCATCTTGGCTGCCTCAAATAGCATCGGCCAGACCGCTCATGGTTGGCTGTCCTCTTGTCTTCCTTCTTACTCATGCATACCTTGGATCCCAAGACAGGACTCCAACACGATCGCACCCACTCTACAACAATAAATCAGTGTGGACGATCCACCACTAGAGTGCCAATCCTTAGCTCCATCGCAGGGATATTCACCATGCTGTCTTTCACACACCCTGGCTGGCTCATAATGTCTCTCCTACTGATGGTGTTCTCATGGCTCTTGTCTTTCTTTTGTCCCCCCTTCAGTCACGTGCAGGCTCCTTTTATACTTTTGCTCCTAACGGAGTAAGGTATGAACACGCCGCGCCCACAGAGAAAGTAATGAGGTATCTGCCTGATGTGCACACTCGCTCGTGTCTTCACGATCAAACAAGCACTCCACAGCCATCCTCTGAGGAAAGTGCACACACGGCCAATTACAGCCTGCATTCTTGTGGGGTGCAATTATTTATTTTAAATCAGCACAGCCCCATGGACAACTTATCACTCAGAGTTATCTCTAAACCATTTCTTTGTTTACATTGTGTGTAGGGTCATATTGGAAAGTGAACCTTCAGGCCAGTCTAAGGTCTACAGACCTCTGGATCACATTTTCATTAAGGATAGCTCTATATTTTGCTCTGTTCAACATTCCTTCAACCCTGAATAGTCTGGTAGTTCCTGCCACTGAAAAACAACCCCACAATATAATACTGTGACCACTATGTATGATACCGCACAGGTGATGAAAAGTGCTCTGTTTTCTCAAGACGTGACACTTAGAATTGAGACCAAACAGTTCAATCATGATTTCATTAGACCAGAGAGTCTTGATTCTCATATTCCAAGTGTCCTTTGGATGCCTCTTTACAAACTATAAACAAGATCAGTGAGGTGTTGCAATGATGGTTATGCTTCTGGTAATTTCTCCCATCTCCACACAAGTTCTCTGGAGCTCAGCCAGAGTGACCATTGGGTTCTTTGTCACCTCACTTACCAAGGCCCTCCTGCCTTGATTTCTTATTTTGGCCGAGTGCCCAATTCTAGGAATCATGGTTGGTGCAGACTTTTTCCATTCGAGAATTATGGAGGCCACTGTGTTTTTGAACACAAACTATGCTGCAGAATTTTTTGTAGCCTTCCCTAGATCTGTACCTTAACAAAATCCTGCATCTAAGCTCTGCAGACAATTAATTTGACCTCATCATTTTTTTTTCTCTGATAACAATCAGTTTTGGGACCCTATATAGACAGGTGTGTGCCTTTCCTAACCATGTGTAATCAATTGAATGTACCCCACAGGTGAACTCCAAATAAAGAGGAGGTACATCTTAAAAATGAGCTGTTTGGCACCTGAGCTAAATTTGAATACTTGGTGTAAATTTAAAATATCAAGACAAGAAATATCCATATGATATTTCTGTTTAACTTTTTTTTTTAATTTTCAGTAATTGCTGAAATATTTTCACCTAGTCATTCTCATGTATTAAGTGTTTCTTAATGAAGGAAAAAAAAAATAATGTAAAAGATTTTAGCACAAGGCTGCAGCATAAATAATTGTGAAAAAGTGGAAGGGTCTGAATACTTTCTAAATGCACTGTATACATTAAAAGTCGTACATAAAAATAACTGACTTAAGTGTAAGAAAAGAGAGTGATGCTAGGAAACTGAACTCTACCACTGCTAAAATCTATCAGTGTTAGATGGAAAACTACCCATCTTTTCTCTAACATGTTTATCCAGTCCTAGGTCATGGAGAACCAAACTTATCAACACATCACAAGACAGTAAGCAACTCTGGTTAGGGCATCAGCTCATAGTGGTTTGGTTAGTGCTCACTCATGTGCCAGGTCAATTTAGATTCACCAATTAACCTAAGATGCATGTCTTTGGGATATGGAAAAAATGGAAGCACCTAAAGGTACTGTGAGGCAGCAACACTAGAATATAATAACATATGACATTTGACAAATGAGACTAGATTATTCAGTCCATCAAGATGGCTTGCTTAGCTAATAGCTGAGCAGCCCCTGTATCTCAACCAGATTCTTCTTAAAGGTTGTCAAGGTTTCTGCATTGAGTACAGGTCTTGGTAGTTTGTTTTAGATTTCCACAATTGTCTGCATAAAGAATTACTTCCTGACTTTAGTTTTTAGTGACTTCCTGGTTATTTCCAATGGTGTCTGCAAGTACGTGATACAATATTGTAGCCTTGAGAATTCTAATGGATCTACCTTATCAATGCCTCTGAGAATTTTGATTACCTTGAATTTGGTTCTCATGAAGATTTCTCTATGGCAATGTTGCACTGCATGTGAGAAACCACTTGCTTAAATGCAGTAGCTTTTCAGCTACAAAGCTTCAGGTATTTGCAAACCATGTGATTAAATGACAAAACTGCACGTTACAATGTGTCTTAAGGAACTGTTTTCTGCGGTGGGTTGGCACCCTGCCCAGGATTGTTTCCTGCCTTGTGCCCTGTGTTGGCTGGGATTGGCTCCAGCAGACCCCCGTGACCCTGTGTTCGGATTCAGCGGGTTGGAAAATGGATGGATGGATGGATGGATGGAACTGTTTTAAAAACAACAAAAAGAAAAAATGATAGCAGCCCAGTAACAGAGAGAAACTTGTTTAATTAGTACAAAAAAAGTCAATTAGGCGGCGCAGTGGTACTGTAGGATGTAGTTTGTGACATAATGATTTAAAGGAGCATTTGGTATTGTTTGTTAATTCTAGTCATATTTCTTTAATGATATTTAAAATTGCTGAAAAAAGCCCTATCCAATTTTTTCTGGACTGAAACTTATAAGTTGTGATGGAAACTATGAAGAGATTTGATTTTTTTAAACTATACATTAGTAAATGAAAAAATCAATCAATAAAATAAAACTTTCTGATCTCTGCACACACCTACACATTAACAACAGAATAGTGGTGTAGTTCATAGGTTTTAAAATTTTTTATGGAAAACTCTTTGCCATGATAGAATCTATACTCCGCATTGCATGGATGGTGTTCTGAAATACTCCCTGAAAAATGATAAAATTTAACAAGCATATTTTTCATTTTCTTTTGAACTTAAGCAGTCCACTAATTCTCCTCAAGAACCTCAGGACAATTTTAATGTGAGGCATACTCATTGCAGCCATAAGCACAATGTAACCTAATTAGTGAATATATCTAAGAGTGTTTTCTGAAATAGACTGATCTTGCATAGATGAGCTTTAAGTTTTTTAGTTGCATGATATAGACTAATGAAAATTATAGTAAAGGGGTGAATCAATCGCAAATGAAGACATGCAAGACAATAGTTAAATAATTAATATGCAGTATTTGCTTTTTTTATCTCTACAAAATAACTCAGAGATTGTGCTCAATCATACAAAATACAAGATATGAAAAAAGCCTAGTAATGTTTATGTGTTTTGTCCCTCACTACCTATTTAGTGTATACTGTAAGTTTTTATTGTGCTGCATCTGTTGAATGAAAATCTTTCCATTAATTGCCATGGCAGTAGATTAAGTGTCATAACAACAAGGTACACATGCAAATGTACAATTATCACAATGCTGGAGCAGTTCGACTCAGCTCTATATAACTTTACTATTGCAATGGAGAAAGTCTTGCTAGAGAATGTGCCTATATTTTTACCATGGTTTACATGATACTAATGTTTACTGGAGTAGATACTGTACAATATGAAGCATCTAAGAGCTGCAGTATAAACTATAATTTAAACTACTTTATGATTAGATGATTCATGTTAAAGTGTCATTTCATTATTCATTCATTATAACATATGTTCCTTTCATTCATTTTTTCCGCTCTTAAATCTCTAAACCCACAATTTCTGGAAATGGCTCTGGAAATGGTGTATTTTTACTAGAAAGGTGAGATAAGGAAAATTATATATTTTCCTCAAGCACCCATAAATATGAAAATGAATAAACTGCTACCATGAAAAATTGAATGAGTAGTCACATCACATGGATCCCACATCTAGAAACAGTTAAGCAGTCATGTTTAAGCAAGGAGCACAATATGACAACTCTGGACAGAACCAGGGTCCAAGTGCAGGTGGTGCTACCTATTACCTCAATGTGGTGCGTTATTTGACCAGGTATGCAGGAATAGTTTATATTCTATTAGCCAATCCCCTCAGGAAGAATCCTGGATTGAAAGGGAAAAGTAAATTTACTGTATGATTCTGAGACAGAAGCGAGTTTGAGAAAGCAGTTTTATGATTTAAGTACATGTATATATTTTCTTTATTGTTTGTACTCCATTTATTGTTTTTACATTTCTGCCTCCTTTGACACTGGAGAAAACACAGGTGGCTAGGACATGGGGGCTGTGATTCAAGAACTTTGTCACGAAGCCATTCAAGAAACAGGAATTCTTTAAATTAAAGCTGATACAGAGGCTCAGTCTCTCTCTCTTTCGCTATATATATATATATATATATATATATATATATGTATATACATACAGTTAGGTCCATAAATATTTGGACAGAGACAACTTTTTTCTAATTTTGGTTCTGTACATTACCACAATGAATTTTAAATGAAACAACTCAGATGCAGTTGAAGTGCAGACTTTCAGCTTTAATTCAGTGGGGTGAACAAAATGATTGCATAAAAATGTGAGGCAACTAAAGCATTTTTTTAACGCAATCCCTTCATTTCAGGGGCTCAAAAGTAATTGGACAATTGACTCAAAGGCTATTTCATGGGCAGGTGTGGGCAAGTCTGTCGTTATGTCATTATCAATTAAGCAGATAAAAGGCCTGGAGTTGATTTGAGGTGTGGTGCTTGCATGTGGAAGATTTTGCTGTGAACAGACAACATGCGGTCCAAGGAGCTCTCCGTGCAGGTGAAAGAAGCCATCCTTAAGCTGCGAAAACAGAAAAAACCCATCCGAGAAATTGCTACAATATTACAAGTGGCAAAATCTACAGTTTGGTACATCCTGAGAAAGAAAGCAAGCACTGGTGAACTCAGCAACGCAAAAAGACCTGGACGTCCACAGGAGAAAACAGTGGTAGATGATCGCAGAATCATTTCCATGGTGAAGAGGAATCCCTTCACAACAGCCAACCAAGTGAACAACACTCTCCAGGGGGTAGGCGTATCGATATCCAAGTCTACCATAAAGAGAAAACTGCATGAAAGTAAACACAGAGGGTGCACTGCAAGGTGCAAGCCACTCATACAGTAAGCCTCAAGAATAGAAAGGCTAGATTGGACTTTGCTAAAGAACATCTAAAAAAGCGAGCACAGTTCTGGAAAAATATTCTTTGGACAGATGAAACCAAGATCAACCTCTACCAGAATGATGGCAAGAAAAAAGTATGGAGAAGGCGTGGAACAGCTCATTATCCAAAGCATACCACATCATCTGTAAAACACGGTGGAGGCAGTGTGATGGCTTGGGCGTGCATGGCTGCCAGTGGCACTGGGACACTAGTGTTTATTGATGATGTGACACAGGACAGAAGCAGCCGAATGAATTCTGAGGTGTTCAGAGACCTACTGTCTGCTCAAATCCAGCTAAATGCAGTCAAATTGATTGGGCGGCATTTCATGATACAGATGGACAAAACATACAGCCAAAGCAACCCAGGAGTTTATTAAAGCAAAGAAGTGGAAAATTCTTGAATGGCCAAGCCAGTCACCTGATCTTAACCCAATTGAGCATGCATTTCACTTGTTGAAGACTAAACTTCAGACAGAAAGGCCCACAAACAAACAGCAACTGAAAGCCGCTGCAGTAAAGGCCTGGCAGAGCATTAAAAAGGAGGAAACCCAGACTTCAGGCTGTCATTGCCAGCAAAGGGTTTTCAACCAAGTATTAGAAATGAACATTTTATTTCCAGTTATTTAATCTGTCCAATTACTTTTGAGCCCCTGAAATGAAGGGATTGTGTTAAAAAAATGCTTTAGTTGCCTCACATTTTTATACAATTGTTTTGTTCACCCCACTGAATTAAAGCTGAAAGTCTGTACTTCAACTGCATCTGAGTTGTTTCATTTAAAATTCATTGTGGTAATGTATAGAACCAAAATTAGAAAAAAGTTGTCTCTGTCCAAATATCTATGGACCTAACTGTATATATATACTGTATATATATATATATATATATATTGTAACAAATAGGGGACGCTCTCGCTCCCTTGAACCCTCGGACAATACGCCAGACACCAGATAAAATCCAAAATATTGAATTTATTATTAATAAACAGTGCACCAAGCACTCTCCTCTCCACAATACTCATACAATAAACAATAGTTCTCAATAATACTAATCAATCTTCCACTCCCAGACATGTTGCCACCCTTCCACCCAGCTCAGCTCAACGTTGGGATCTCCCACAGTCCTTTTATAGTCCTTGACCCGGAAGTGTTTCTCTCTCTGTTCATGTGACTGTTAACACTTTCGGGTTAGATAAAAACTCCTTTTCTTCATCAGCCCGGAAGCACTTTATTTCTTCCAACCATGTGACTGGGATCTACTTCCAGGCTGTATGGAAAATAAACATCTCTGCGTCTCCCTGCAGTGTCCCATGGCGGCCCCGACGTTATCCAGCAGGGCTGTTTATTAAAACTCCATAGTCCATGATGCCCTGCTGGAATTCGGGGCATCTCCACGTTGCCAGGAGGGCTCCATCTAGCAACCTGGGGGTATTGGCCGGGATGAATGGCCGGCCATATCCCACAATATATATATCTTTCAGCTACCATATTCAAACAGGCCATGCTTTCTTTTTATGCCACTCCAACCAAGGGTCAAACCAGACCATATAAGACCAGAGTCCAATCAACATTCCACGACACAAAGTCTAACAAGATGAACTGCCAGGTTGTATTAATATCATTTTGCTAACACTCACATTTGTACTTTGTTCATTATATTGGGCATATTATCCATAATACATGATAAATAAATGTGTAACTTTCTCTCTTGCCTGTTCTGATATCTTGTTTAGATGCCTGAGGTTACATATGTAAAAGAAATGGAGAATACTGAACTAGCCCGGACAGTGTTGTAAGAGTATGGGATTTGGGGTATTTTATTCAGGTCTAAGTAATAAAGAGTTTAAAGGGGAAAATAGAGTCAACTTAGAACCCTACCACAACAAAACTAGTTCAAATGTAATTCACGCCCTTTGACCTTTACCTACAGGCTTTTCACCCACCCCACTTATTTTGTTTAGCAGAACTGGCAGATAACATTTACTTATGGCATGTATTGTGAAGTTAACAGCAATCTGATGTACTCCCTCTACCAAGGTGCTTTAATACCTGTGTGATATATTTTACCAGGCTCAACCTTGCATGTTTATAATCAAAAAACAGTGGCCCCTACTATTACAGTTTTCTGCTTTCTAAAGTTAGAATTTGAAGTGGAATTTATTACTCCTGCCTAGATCGTCATAGTAAGTTACCTTCACAAGGAGCTGGGATTTTCTCTCCAAGTCAAGATCTCTATATAGTATGCTCCTTGTATCTATAACACTTTAAAATGAGATCAATCTCTAGCTCTATGGACTATAGAGTGTTGGGGTGCACTTTGATGTACTGTACTTCTATTGCAATGCAATTCAGATTTAACCTGTTCTGATTTACCTGTCCAGTTCTAATTCTCTACAAGTTCTATTATACAAGAAGAGAGTATTCAGGGCAAGAATGACTGTATTGCCCTTATAATCTGTTTTTGGTAGGCTATGCATACTGTATTCAGTGACATAATACATAACTTATTGATTTTTCCTCACATTATAAGAGTGAATAGACCATACCCCTAAGGACTTGTTAAACATGCTAAATTTGCCTGGTAAAATATCTTCATGACATTAGCAATTACCCTCTCAAAAATCAATGAAATTCTTTCAGTTCACAGCCCATGGGGGCCAGGTATTAAGTGTAAATGCTGAATAATAACAAAAAAAAAATCACCGGCTTTCATGTAAAGACTATGGAACAGACTATGCTGCCACCTAGCATAATGGGGGAGACAATAACTTGGATATATTGTACTCACCAGTCGTCCTATATTATTGTCTGCCAGGTAAGGTTCCCAAGTAAAATCCAGCTGGGATGCAGGTCCTCACGTGTCATCCCTAACACTGTATATTAAAAGTTAATAGTCTAATGTAGCAGGTTGAAAATAGAAGGAAAAACAGATCTTTCAAACAAAATAGAAAATGTTAAACATGAAAACATTACTTATATGGAAACTCAGATAAGGTAGAAATCCCATAGGCAACAGTGGATGTAAAACTGCAATGCCATAAAAATACACCATGGTGTTGAGGGAAAATAGTAAAAAAATTACAAGTCTTTCAGGAATCACGATAGCAAATAATAAATGCCAAAATTGAATTCCCTGAGGATAAAAACACAAGTTTAAACACATAGATGTCCAAAAAAACCCCGATAAAAGCCAGAAAAAATAAATAAATACTCCAATTATGTTGGGGCCCTCCCTCTAGGGCATGGTCTCCAAACATACCCAGGCCATCATACAAAACCATAAGGTTTTTGTGGCAGTTGAGTATGAAATTATGTCAATAAGGAAGGAGCATAAATCAATATAAAACATTAGAACAAACTAGACAAGAACAGGCCATTCATCCAACAAAGCTCACCAGTCCCATCCACTTAATTCTTCAAAAAAAAACATCAAGTCTAGTTTTGAAAGTCCCTAAAGTCCTACTGTCTACAATACTACTTGGTAGCTTATTCCATGTGTCTATGTTATTTCTATGTAAAGAAAAACTTCCTAATGTATGTGTGAAATTTACCCTTTACAAGTTTCCAACTGTGTCCCTGTGTTCTTGATGAACTTATTTTAAAATAACAGTCATGATCCACTGGACTAATTCCCTTCATAACTTTAAACACTTCAATCATATCTCCTCTTAATCTTCTTTTGCTTAAACTGAAAAGGCTCAGATCTTTTAATCTTACCTCATAATTAATCCTCTGTAGTCCTATAATCAGCCTAGTCGAAATTCTGTGGACTTTTTCTAGAGCTTCTATGTCCTTATTGTAGCCAGGAGACCAAAACTGTATACAGTACGCCAGATGAGGCCTCAGCAGAGTGTTATAAACCTGCAGCATAACCTCCTTGGACTTGTATTCAACACATCATGCTATATAACCTAATGACCTCCCTCTTTTTGAACAATGCTGTCTGTTCAGTAAAACTGCTGTTCTTGCCACGTGTTGCTCAATGTTATCTTTAATAATTCATGTCATTAATTTTCCTGTGATGCACGTTAAACTTACTGGTGTATAGTTGCTTAGATCGCCCCAATCACCATTTTTATAAAGCAGGACAATATTTGCCATTTTCTGTTTCTTCGGAACTTCCCCATTTCTCAGTGACTTCCTAAAAATATATATGTACTTGCTAACCTCCTTAAGAACTATCTGGTCCTGATGATTTGTTTGATTTCATCCTGTATAATCTTAGCAGTACTTCCCCCTCTACCATTTCCAAATCCCTTAGTACCTGAGTAGTCCTTTTTACCGCTGGGAAGTTATCTACTTTCTCATATGTGAAGACCCCAGAAATGGTTATTAATCTTATAAACCTTATAACTGTTTTTCCTTTGCAGCTTCTTTCTAATTCTTTATTAACCCACTGAGTTTTTTAAAATTTCCTACTAATTTCAAATTTAGGTATGTATCTGTCCTGCATTATATGTAAAACCCTTTAACATATGTTCCACTGCTCCTTGACTGTCTCCACACTTAAAAGCTTATCCCAGTCCATTCTCATTAGACGTATCTGCATCTGATCAAAATTTGCTCTAACAAAGTTAAACTTAACAGTTTAGTCTTTGCATCCATACTCTTCTAAAACACTGAGAACTGTATTGTATTATGATCATTTGACCGTAATGGTTCAATCACCTCTACACACTGAATTTTATCCTGATTGTTTCAAAATACTAAATCTAGACAGACTTCCCCCAAGAGCTTTTTAATATCTTTAAAAAGATTTGCATTGAAATTATAACACACCCCTAAAATAAGACGGATTTCACCAATGCTTTACAGGGAAAGCCACATCTTCACTAAGATGGGGTTCATTGTCCAGCTTAAGTGGATTTGCATTTAAATTCTGTTCGACATAAACAGCAACCCCACCTCCTTTTCTGTTCTGTCTATCCTTCCTAAAAATGTGTATCTCTCTATGTTATACTCATCCCCTTCTTTGTGTTTTAGTCGGGTTTCTGTTATTGCTATATTATAACTATGCCTTGCTTCATACAACTTCAACTCCACTTATTTTTGATACACCTGTCATTTAGGCAAGCTATTTTTAATGTATTACTCATTTTACTTTTACATTTATATGTTTGGTTAGAATTTATATTACTATGCATTTTTATTTTTACACTATTGTTTGTTCCTTCATGTATAGTTCAAAACCTGGCCTGTTCTAAACTCCCGCACTCCCTGCACCCCATTCCCTAGTTTAAAGAATCCTCGACTAACCTACTCATATGCCTCTCCAACACATCGGTGCCCCTTCGGCTCAGATATAACCCGTCATGGCAGAACAGGTCCCCTCTGTTCCAAAAGGAATCCCCATACTCCATACATCATAAATACCCTACATAAAGATTGAGCCATATGTTAAGCCTTCTAATCTACTCAGCCTTAGTTGGACAAGTGCGTGGCACAGGCAGAACTTCTGAGAAGACTACTATGTCAGTTCTATTCCTCAGCCTGGTACTTAGCACTAGAATCCCTGAAGCCTACAAAAATATTTGTAATGCCGGGCCACATTAAATTCCCTCGCACTTCCTTATCAGCGCCTTTGTTTTGCAAATGTGTCAATCAGCACAAGCAGCAAGCACTGAGGCAGCTGAAGTTAAGTCAGACGCAAAATTCTCAGAGCTGAAGTCTCTTTATCTGGGAGTTAGGTGTTTGGAATTGTAGAGGGTAAATAATTTATTGTTATTTGGAATACATACATTTTATGTTTGTTCCTACAATCTGTGTAAATGTAGGATGACAGGCAATACAAGGCAAGAAATATCGAACACATAGCTAAGGCTTCAGGGATTCTAGTGTTAACTCTTTAAATATGGATCGCAGAACTAACAGACTACACTTCTGCATGCCTTTTGTTGCAACATAGACAATGACCATTGGATCCACCACCACTCTGGCCGAGAGCCTATCAACCCTTCCAAGGTGGTCTCCAACCTGTGCACCCAGAAGGTAACACACCTTGTAAAACCCTGTGCTTCAGTCGGCATTATGACTGAGTCCCCAACTATCACTACCTCTCTCTTTCTGGGAACTGGTTTTGAATTGGCCCGGTGGGGCTCCTCATGCCTGCCTACCACCACAGAATCTTCAATGACACTGTCCAGCTCTGGAAGGACCTCTGGAAGGAACGGTTTGATACTTTCAATTTTGGGGTTAATGCCCCTTGACAGTGTGAACCCTTTACCTTGTTCCTTGTGACCGTGACCTACCTATACCTTCCTGTCTGGTCTAGAATATCCTCCAGTGACACCTTAGGGGTGCACACTGTCTCTCTAAAGGACACCTGGGCCAGGTCTGCCAATTCTTTACTACAACGCAGGCCAGCCAACTCCTCCTCCATTTCAGTGACCATGAGCTTGAGGTGCTGGATCACCTGGAATCTCCTGCTGATGTAGCCCTTATAGAAAACTGGCTCCTCCAATGCCATCCTTTGAGAAGTCCAACATCCAACAGAACTTGCACTGCACTGGCCTCATTATTAAAATATGACTTTGAATTTAAAAAACTGCTGAACTTTCTCTTTAAAATTAAATGATTTAACTTAAATGGTAAAACAAAAAAATATAATTTCAGCCAAAAAATGTAGATGAAAGAACTGCTACAGTTATTTTACACCTTCTCACCCCTTAAGGTCCTGTAATACTCTCCTCCTCGACTGCCAGCTGTTTGTCCTTCTGCATGGCTAACTTTGTCTTCTCTCCTAACTTTGTGCTCCTCTTATTCTTTACTTTAGAGCTCTCCACTCGCACCATTTGTATTCCTTCATATTAATGAACCCTTAAACTGTTGCCCTTTTAACTGGTCTACTTTCCAGACTGCTAAGAGCTGTTCAATCTGGAAAAACTTGCTTACTGAATATCCACTGTTACTTAATTTTTTACTGTCTTGTGTGCTCCTACAGCTGCATGTGCCTAATTGGCATCAACACTAGCCACCTGCCTACATGCTGTGGAGTCCTTCTCTTCCCGCTTTGAAATCAGACGTTCCGTTTTTCTCCCAATAAGGAATCATTGTTTCTGTGTAACTATTAATTGCTACAGTGGCGGTTATTTACTTACAGAGATTCCAGTGTCAGCTACTGCTGCTTATTGCCCTGTGTTGCCAACGCTAGTTTGAATACAAATAACAAAACCAAGTACAAATACAAATAACTTTTCCAAATGCTCCCCCAAACATTTAGCCGCTTTTGCTCCTGAGCGGGTGAGAAAAAAACAATAAAACCCTTCTAAAGAGAAAAAAAGCATTGAAAATTCCTCCATAGCTTCTTAGAGGCTACCAAAACACAAAGTGTTTTATAGCAATTTTTTTTAATTAACTCTCACACCATTTAAAACAAAAAAACTCTCAGCTGCTTGTCTTTTGTTTACAGGGTTGACATCACTACATCTCAGTCTCCAATCCAACGTCTCTTCCAATCCAACATATTAGACCCTGGTTCTATCTTCAGGGCCATATTTCCATTGAATAAGGTATTCTACCCCACCAAAATGATAATGTAAATTCAGCAGTGTCAGGATTTTATATTCCTTGGACCCATCAAGCATAACAGCATGAAGTAATTTCTCAGGAGTGTAAAACGGAATATGACCAATTGGTTTGGATATACAGCATGAAATGTAGATTGTTTTTTTAATTGCACCAGCAAAATCAAGGTATAAGACACTGGACCTACCAGCTTTTGAATTACATAAGGGAAGATGTAAAGAGTGCCAGTTTTCGGGATGGAAACCTCAGGTGGATATCATGAGTAGTAGGCCACACCCTCTGCCCAATCCTAAATATAACTGCAGCAAACCTTTTGGCAAAGTCACCTGTCTTTTTTAGATTTACCCCAAGCCAACTGCCACATTACCCTCAGATTAGTTACATAATCTTACTTGGTACAGAAGAAGAAGAAGTAGAAGGGAAGCTCAGAAATCGGGGTTGTAACTATTTATAAACACTCAAATAGATACATTTTCAACACAGAATTATGTAACATGTTCCTAGCAAATTCTGTTAAAGGCAACTCCAGTTACAATAAGACCTAATTGTACACAGAAGGTATGTCTCTGAATCCCTATTGAACCACACGGTCTGACCATTAGCCTCAGGGTGATATCCTGAGGTGAGATTTATTGTATAACCTATGAGTTCACAGAAGAAACACCAAAATAGAGAGACAAATACTTTCAGGATTAAAAAAATTACAAAAGTGTGCTTCAGGGTTACCTAATAACAACTTTACTAAGACCACGGCGCCTCAGTTTGACGTCACTTCCATTTCTTGTAGCGCGGTGATATGAAAAGCAGACAGGTGGACTTTTATTTAGTAAAGGAGTGTTGGATGGTTTAGGTACATACTTTATGTTTTGGGATTATTTAGGTATGTACTCTGCGGTGGGTTGGCACCCTGCCCGGGATTGGTTCCTGCCTTGTGCCCTGTGTTGGCTGGGATTGGCTCCAGCAGACCCCCGTGACCCTGTGTTCGGATTCAGCGGGTTGGAAAATGGATGGATGGATAGGTATGTACTTTATGTTTAAATTATCAGTCTTCACACTCATGATATAGTTTCAGTTATTTTGCTTACCTTTGTTGTTCGGTTATGCAACAAGGCTGCATATTCCAATATTGAGTTGCCTCTACTTAACTTAGCCACATCTGGAACAGAACAAACTGTGTGCGGCACAAAAGAGACTACTTGCCTACAAATTCATCTTTATGCATATATATCAGTTAAGATAAATCCCATGTCTGTGGAATAAAATGGGATGAACCACACCAGACAAAACCCAGGTCTGAAAGGATAGAAAGCTTAACCTTATTATCACAGAATGAGGCAGTCCATTAGTGCTGTGAATATCATTCATTGATCCTCGAGCCATCCTAAAGTGTTGTGTTCATATACTTCAATTGTGTCTTGCACCCTAGAGGTGAACTTGTTAGGCTACCAAGTGACTGTTCATTATTTCTGCCCAAGTCAGGCAGTTAAGGTTTGAAGTGCCATTCAGTCTAGTTCTGCCTTTATATTTTACCTGTATGTTCTTGCATCTTGGTAGGCAGATTCAGAAAATGAGTAAATGCTTTAGCACACAAAGCTTGAGAGATTTGCCTCTTCACTCTGCCGTAAGTGTTGCTTGTTTAACTCTGTTACAGTGATCTGAACACTCACGTTTTTATTATGAATGCACTTCTAGAGATGTTGCATGATCCTAAGCTGATATTTTAATTCCAAAAAGCTGCATAGATGTGACATTTGTTTAATTATATTTTAGATATTTTTTTATTATTAAGTTTCTTAGTAATAGTGAAAGAATTTTCAACAGTAGCAGGAGCATGATTCACATAGATCTTTGTTATGAAAGGCTAAAGTTTCAGACAGTTTCTCCTTCATAGTCTGAAAATATAATTGGTAGATATGCAGTTTTTAACTGGCTGTAGTCACTGGTAATTATTTTTTTCCTTAAAATATTGATTATTTTCAAATGTTAAGTGTGAACAATTATATTTTCACTTCTCCTTAATTCCAGCCTACTAAAAACAATACCTTAAAGGAAGAGACTGTATTTGTGGTGGAGTGTAAAAAAATACTTATTATTGGTCTGGACTTACAACCTTTCTGGGGATTGTTCCTGCCTTGCACACAGTGCTTGCTGGGATAGACTCCAGCTTCTCTGTGACTTTGCTGGGGATAAGTGGGTTTAGAAGATAGATGGCTCAAGAAAAACTGGTGTGTTATTAAAATTATTACACTAATTGCATTTCATTTGAAACATTTCTGTAGGTTCATTATTCTATACAAAATAAAAAGTCTTATCAAAATTAGCAAACTTTTTAATTTAAAATTGAAACAAAGTATTTTTTCTTATATTCCATTAGAAAAGTGTAAAATTATAATACTGCATGTATTTGGATTTATTCCACACATTTTGATAGCTGATTTCTATAAAGTACAACATAACTATGATTGCATTATGATGCATACATTTTCTTTACATAACTATTGTTTAATCCATTTACATTTTTTTATTTGTCTGATGCCTTTATCCACAACATTTGAGATATAATTGGTTACATATCTTTTCTTTTTCCAGTTGGAGCACAAGTAGGTCAAGTGACTTACTCATGGTTACACAGCATCAGTGGCAGGATCTGAACCCAGAACCTCAGGGTTTGAAGTCCAAAGCCTTAACCACTACACCACAATAATTTCATTATAGAATTTGCTGTTTGACAGTAGAAGAAAATGATACGCTTTGGGAGCTTAATCCAGCTGTGTTTCCATTTAGGCCTGCAACAAAAGGAAATTTTGACAAGCTTTGGAAGTCATCGTGACATAATTTTAAGTCTCCAAACAATTCAAAAATGTTTTCAGACTATTAATTTGTACAGAAGACAAAAGCATTATTCAGATTACATTGATGTAGTTTGTTACATCTTAGAGGAAACTGAGTCTTCTGGACAGTTTCTTGAGTATAGACTAATGCATTTAAAATGTATTCAGCAAGGGTTTGTATGTAAAACATGAAACTGTTGGACTACTGTTGAAAAGTTTGGACCCAGTTGGTGTAATATATCGAACAATCAGACAACTCAGGCGGCAAAGGTACTACAGTCTAGGCCTAATTTTATGTGTCACGTTGACTCTTATAATAAATGTTAGCCTAATGGCCTTTGCATTTAATGTGTGTATATGGATCTCTCATTATGTTACCTGGCTTTGGCAGTCCGTGTTGACTCCCCACTCCCTTGTTGCATCCAGGAGCCTCTTAAACCCAAACCCGTCGATAGTCATGAACCAACATGTGCCAGATATACACATTCAGCAAGGGGATGGCACAAAAAGTGTCAAGTGCTTTAATTACAATCCAACAAAAACTGCAAACAGTGCAATAAATAAATAATCAATAAAACAAGTGAACGTGGAAAACATTTTTAAAATGTTTTAAAAAACAAGTTCAATAAATTATCCATTAAAAAGGTAAGTTAAAAATCCTGGGCAGTAAAACCATGTTCTTAAAATACAATCCGAGCATTGTGCTTTCTGTCTAAAATCTTTCTCCCTGGCTTACATTCTTTGGATCTCACAGCACGAGCAGATGTCAACCAAACGGCGCAGACAACCCTTAATCCTGATCCTTGTCCCTGTCTCCAGTCCCTCGATGTTCCATGGGGTGCCGCTCTGAGCCTGCTCCTAACCCCGCTGTCAGATTCTTGTCATTTTCAGGAGCCATCACTGGTCACATGGCCACTCCTGCTCTGTGAGGACTGGCAGCCCTTTTTCAGTGTCAGCCATACGCTCCTTCCTCGGGGCTCACTCAGCCTGCTTCCTTTCTATCTTGCACCGGCTCTAACTTGCACCATTCTCTCTCTGTTCTTTTCTTTTAAACCTATTTAAACCACTTGTGAATGTGAACATTAAAATGTGAATATTAAAAATAGTACTTTTTATCACTTTTATCATTTTTATCATTTTATATAATTTGAAGGAAGGGCTGCACGGTGGCGTAATGGCAGCGCTTCTGCCTCGCAGTTAGGAGACCTGGGTTATAATCATTTAAGAAGGCACATTTAAGCAATGATTACTGATCAGGTGCAAAACTTTAACAAGACAATTTGTTATCATTTATGAGGAACTAAATTGTTTGTCTGCCTTACGGAACATGTATTGCATCAAACAACAGCGAAACAGCAGCTCCCCCAATAGCAAACCATTTATCATGTATACTATTCCACACCTGTATGGTGCTGAAGAAAACTTCTGTCCTTACAGTATATTGCAGGGGTGGGCAAAGTCAGTCCTGGAGGGCCACAGTGGCTGCAGGTTTTTGTTCCAACCCAGTTGCCTAATTAGAAAACAATCCTTGCCAATAATTTAATTTCATGGCTTGTTAGTGCTTTAAATCTGCCATGTCAGGTCATTCTCATATCCTAGGTTTTTTTTTTCGTTTCTAAGGATACCACTCAAATGATTTGAAGTCTAAAATGGATGAGTAATTCTCAGTCCTTTACTTTTTTTCCCCCTCACTTTCCTACCGAGTATTTAATCAAACCAAACAGGTGTAAATGGAAACAAGCTAAATGGAGAAATCCTGATTTCTTTTGTCATTTGCATCTTATTGCTAATAAGGAGCAATTAAAAACAAAATACAGCTGTTTAAGACTAAAATAAGCAATAAGGGTTCAAAATCTTAACGAGCGAGACAACTAAAA
>NC_041394.2:169847655-169880155 GCF_900747795.2 Erpetoichthys calabaricus
CACCCCTCTGGTTGTAATATGACCAAGCTGTGTGCTGAGCTTACTCTTGAGCATGCAACGTACAGTTTGCTATGTGAAAATCAGTCTTGCCTCAAATCAATGCCAACCTTTTGTAGGGTCTGTCCCTGAGACTTATTAATTGTCATTGCGAAGCAGAGCCTTAGTGGAAATTGGAGGCGTTTGAATTGAAATAGGAGATCAGAGGGTATAACGGAGATGCGAGGAATAAAAACTCTCTCCCCTGAGCCACCGCCAGTAAAAATAGTTGCCTCAGTGACGTTCTTTTGCAGACACGTGACCTGAAGTCTCGTGCCGTCACAAAGTTTCAGTGGCTGTACGCAAATCCACAATCGGTTTTATATTGTTTTCGTACCTTATCAATTGTGTAATGTGTTTTTTGAACAGGTTTGATTCATTGAAGTGATCACTGCTGCTGCGTTCAGTCACTTCACGTGAGCCGCTGTCTTGTGTGATGTTGCGATGTCCACGGGTTTATTTAATGACCCGGCAGTTAAAAGTTTCTCGCTACAGCAATTTTAACTCTATTACAAAGTGATCCAAACTGTCGTTTATACCTCGTGTCTTCTCATTAAACTTGTATCTAGCGAATATGGCATTGCAAACGGCAGCGGGTCTGTTCACGTGCTTACGTGGGAGGCGTGATGACGCGATATATTTTGATATTTATCAAAATACCCGCGCTTCGCAGCGGCGAAGTACTGCTTTAAAAATTTTATTAAGAAGAAAAGTAAACCTTTTTCAACTGAGGAAAATGAACCGGTTGTAATATGACCAAGCTGTGTGCTGAGTTTACTCTTGAGCATGAAATCTAACGTGGTTTGTAACCTTCAGAATGAAAACAGTTTGCATTTACCTCTTTAATAAAAGGCGAGCTTTTAAGCCTGAGAAATCACCCCGTAAATGCACACGTTTAATTGCACATGTGTTAATATGTATGCTTACACAGTATTAAAAGACACTCAAAAATTAACATCATTTACCTTCGTTCCCGCGTTTGACTTGTGCTGTAAATCTCTTCCTTGTTTTTAGTTCACGTGATTACGTAGGAGGCGTGATGACGCGATACGTGACTCCGCCTCCTCCATTAGAGTATATGGACAAAAAACAGGTTCCAGTTATGACCATTACACGTAGAATTTCGTAATGAAACCTGCCTAATTTTTGTAAGTAAGCTGTAAGGAATGAGCCTGCCAAATTTCAGCCTTCTACCTACACGGGAAGTTGGAGAATTAGTGATGAGTCAGTCAGTGAGGGCTTTGCCTTTTATTAGTATAGATTATATTCATTATATTATATTCATTGCTTATATAGGAGTCTTACAGTGTGAGATCTATTTCTTTTGGCATTTCTTGTTAGTAACCAGTTTGTCAATATCAGGCTTGAAATCTTGTGCAGCTGCAACTTTTATGAGGGATGAAAGGTGCTCGACGGTAAGTCTTGAGCGATGTGGGGTTTTGGTAGCTTTCATTAACAAAAACAATTGCTCATAAAGGTAAGTGCTTCCGAACACAGACAGTACTCTCGATGCCAACTTACGGATCTGCACATACGAGGGTGGCAGGTAAGCATACAAGCCTGGCACACCAACTTCGTTGTATTTTGCCTTCAGAATAAAATCTGGCTGCAGTTCAATCAATTCCATTTGGATATTCTCAGGCGCATTCTCAACATTGTAAGAGTATGGTGACGTAAAGAGCGCAAAGTTCTGTTCGTGTGAACTGAAATTACGAAAACGCTCACTGAATTCATTGTTCAGTAATTCAAGATGGAAAACAAATCCTCCAAAAATCTAATTTTACTTTACTAAGTTTACTTCAAAGTTTATATTGTAAAATAAGCCGATATGCAAAAAGCCCCCTGACCTACACTAATTTTACAAACTCAAAATCACAAAAATTTGTTAATAAACAACTCACCAACTTCTCGCGTCCACTTCAGATCTTCAGGTGTAGTCTGCATTAACTGTTCGTTACAATACTAGCACAAAATTACATAAAACTAGAGCAAAAAACATGAAAATATGCGAGCTATTACTACTCGAGATGGTCAGTTCTGCCCAGTGGCCAGTCTCAGCAGCCCAGCCAGTAGTGTAGCCTGCCAGGGGTGGCTCTAGGTTCATGGCAGCCCTGGGCAGAGAAAGAATCGGTGGCCCCTTCGCCCGTCAATGTCAATATGGTATCTTATGTACAGCAGATGGCCACGTCCGTTGCGGACACTGCATAGCCGCCTCGAGCTCATGACACGCTTCTATATGCGCGTGTCTGTAACTTGAAAACCAAGTGGCGGCCCATGATATTCTCATTATGGCAGAACGTTATAATACTACATACAGCTTACTGCTCCAACTTGAGCGACATTAGTAAATACAGCATACTAATTAACAAGAAACACAATGTTTTTCGGCCACATTGCCATCAGCTGTGTTGTTATTTTCTCTTTCTGTTTTATATTCAATATATATTGGCGTGGCGGCCCTGTGCAGGTGCACAGTTTGCACATGTCTAAGGCCAACCCTGCTGCCAGGCTGCTGCAGCCTAGCGCTTCAGTTGCAACGTCGCGGCTCATTAACTTTGGACAAGGCTCGTGGCTATACTAGCAGATGACGTTTCCGGTACCGCAATGCCATGGGAAAACGCGCTTTTGTCAGAAGGCAGAAGTAAGAAAAGTCAATAAGTAACGCCGAAGATGCAGAATGATTCAATCACAAACGATAGTAATCATTTTGTACAAGTTTATTGCTAACTAGGATCTGTTATGTGGGCCGCACAGATTTCTGCATTTACTCATTTTCTGAGTCTGCTTACCAAGACACAAGGGCATACAGGTAAAATATGAAGGCAGAGCTAGACCAAATGGCACTCCAAACCCTAAACACCTGACTTTGGCAAAAATAATGTACAGTAATATGTCAACCTAACAAGTTCACCTCTAGGATGCAAGACACAAACGGAATATATGAACACAGGACTTTAGGATGGCTTGAGGATCAAGCTGTGGCCTTGGTAACGTCATAATGGTATCCCCGAAGCTCACTTTTGTAATTTTTTTAATCTAACTTTATCTCAAGCATATGAGAAAGCTTCTCATATATACTGTACCTGAAAGTATCCCATACATATGTAAGTATCCTGTACATAATGTACATAAGAGTGATCCCATAATTTTTTTCATTGTGTGGTTCAACATTTACATATCTAAGAGTGCAAAAGGCAAGAGCAAACAGAACACCATAGGTTTCCACTTTAAGAAGCCAAACCTTGGTTATTTTAAAGGGGGCTCATGCATGTGGAAAACCAGTACACAGCACTAAATACACAGATCAAAAATGAGATCTGTGGCTGCTACTTTGCATAATGAGTGAAGGTAGATCCTGAGCCTTATCTAGCAGATGGAGTGCTCGGTTGTGCACAAAGCCAACCCCAGCAAGTGCTTGTATGCATACCTGTTCATGCTTGGCCATCCCATTCTGGTTTGATTGGTATAGCATTGGTTATCTAGCAAAGCTTTTAAATGTAATTTCTTCACAAACACTTTGCTATAAACATAGTGTCATATATTTTAATATCCATTAAATATTTTGCATGTTGCTCTGACAGACTTTACACCTGCAGTGCTGCATAATATCATCATGTCAATAACAATATTTGAGCACCTGATAATGTAATTACATACATATACCTCCTTAAATCTGCTTAATACTACTTGGGCTCATGGAGGGAACGGAACATTGCCCAGCAGCATGGGGTGCAGGGCAGGAAACAATCCTGGACAGGGTGCCAGTTCCATGGTCCTGCATTTATGAAAAACCCAAACAGAGATAATCTGGAGTTACTATTTAATCTATTTATCAATGAAAATGCGAGAAGATTATGGAACAATACACAGACTTGAGGAAAATGAACAAACTTCACACAGGCAACATTAAATCCATACATATGTGAGGCAGTCATGCTACAAACTTCAGTCCTAGTTTATTAGTATGAATGAAGAAAAGCCTTTATTTAAGGCAACTTGAAAAAAATACACTTGCAAATACTACTTAAATTGTGTAGTTGCCGAGTTATGAGGAAAAAATAAAAGAGCTGAGACTTTTCAGTCTCAGCAAAGGGTGATTAAGTGGAGGCAGTGTTTGCAGTTATGAATTAGAATAGTGGTTCGAGACTGTCAGTTTATAATGAGTTTAGCAAGAACATGGGAACACATATGAAAACTTGTTAAGGGAAAAGTTTGCACAAACATTAAGATGTTTTTCTTCACACACAGAACCATGGACACAAGTTACCAAATATGGTAAACAGTAGGACTTTTAGGGACTTTAAAAACTAGATTTGATGTTATTTTGGAAGAATCAGGGCTGAATGGCCTGTTCTTGTCTAGATTGTCCTGATGTTCTAATAAAATAATATTTAAAAGAAAAAAAGGCCAGGAGGAGCCATGATGAGATCCAAAGGAAAAGATGACAATATCTAAGATTTCAGGCATGGGAAAAAAGAAGAATTTACTTTGCAACAATCACCATTTTACAGTGCTATGAAATCAAGGATATAGTGATAACTTAATAGAGAATCTCTCACCAAACTAAATTTCCTGTTTATCCTTTCATTGTCTTGGTGCTGTCAGCCAGGACTGAAAAAAGGTTATTATAAACAAATGTACTTGACAAGACAAGTGATTAAAGTAATTTATTAACCATGAATGAATACACACATAAGTGAAACAAGTGCAGCATATCCCAAGGGTCTGTAGTTAGTGCTATTGAGTGATCTTGTCTTCTTCTATATGACGTTTTTACAACGTACTACTTGTGTTTTTGTATTTTGTGCACTTGGTCATACTAGCATTATATGCAAAATCAGTCATCATGTAGCTCAAACTTTGTCTTTTGTTTTGCCTAAAAGAGTCTGAAAAAACTGAAAAGTTTTTTTTTCTTCTTTTCTTTCTTACATTCTTTTACTGTGACTCAGTAAAAGTAGCAATGATGATGCCATAAGTAGACATCCAGCCATCCATCCATTATCCAACCCGCTATATCCTAACAACAGGGTCATGGGGTCTGCTGGAGCCAATCCCAGCCAACATAGGGTGCAAGGCAGGAAACAAACCTCGGGCAGGGCGCCAGGCCACCGCAGATAAGTAGACATATTTAAATTTTTAATGTACAGTTTACCAGACTAACACTTTGTCTGGTTTCAGCTTAACTGACGAACAGCCTAACAAGTTCTTATACCCTACAACTGAAAGGGTGTCCATACTTTTGTAAAGGCCACCTTTACTCTTATTTTTTTCATTTCATCAAATAAACCATATCTATACTATAACTATAGCTATAGATCAAATAATTAGAAAAACAGATATTCATAAATTAATCAAATTAACGAAGCAAGTTAATTCAAAATCTTATTTATGAATTGGTCTCGTCCGTTGCAGGAGATGGACGTCTGAAGTGGAACTCTGTTAACAGCAGTGTTATTTTCTCTTTTATTTTTTACCATCCCGAGGTACCCTGGATTTAATCAACCCGAGGGGGTTCAATTACAGTATATACAAGTATATATATGTATGAGCGGCAGGAAAGGGACTCAGAAAGAAACGGAAAAGAAAACTAAAGACAGGCATCAATTCCCAGTTCGCAGATTCCAGAAAATTCATTGAAAGTGAAAATGGCCTTGCCTTCCACGCTGTCATCTACTCCTCACGAGCCAGGAGCATCGGCTCTAACTGGGCTTGCCACTTCACCCATTCAGCATGGAGAAGACCGAAATGATCTCTCCAAACTGCAAGTAATGATCACTGCAATGGCCACCACCACTGCTCAAGACATAAAGGAGCTTAAGAGTGATTTAAAGAAAGATATAAAGAAATAAATGATATAAAGAAGGAAATGAAGGACACACACAAGACAAATGAAAAGCTTCTTCAGGATATTAAAGACCAGGAAATACGTTTAAATAATTGCTTTGAGGCAGCCTTTAAAGGTATGCTAGAAAAAATTGAGAAACAAATATAGGAAAATGTGTCTATGTTTGAGAATAAACTTGGAGCACTTGGTGTTCAGTTGGCAGATGTTAAGCAGATGCTCACGACTCAAATTTAATAGCTGAACAACTGGCATCTACCGCTGACGGAAAAAGCAATGGCTGCAAATTCAGAATGCAAAGTACTCGGGGACAGACTTGTTGCACTGGAAGATGGATGCAGAAGGAGTAATATTTGAATCGAGGGTCTCCAGAAAATCGTGAAAGTCCAAACCAAGTGAAATATGTAGCTGAACTATTCTCCTAAAATAATTGGAGAGGACTTCAAATCCTTACATGTAAGGAGATCAAACACCTCTACACCTAGGACTCTTATCGTGCGTTTCGAAAAATTACAATCTAAACTACATATAATGCTACTTCTCAGACAGAAGCAAGAGATTATATTTGAAATAACCACATTCATATTTTCCCTGATTTCTCACCTCAACAGCTGCTAAATGTGTCGCTTTATATAATATTAAACAGCACTTACTTAAAGCTGAGATCAGATAAAACCTCTTCTATACTGCCAACTGAAAGTGGACATTCAAGGCAAGCTCCACATTTTTACTTTGAAGGAAAAAGAACAAAAAGCTAAGAGAGCTAATTATACATCCATTTCCCTTCTCAGACACTTTTTGTTTAAGCTTTAACTACAAATACAGTATATGCGTATATGTATGGTATGTGTTAATTTTTTTTTTTTTTAAGCAGACTGTTTAACATTATACCCTTGGTTTAGGGCTCATGATGCTTATCCAGGGCTACTATTTAACATCATTCCCTGGGTTTACTCTCTCAAGATTGTTTCAGATTATATTTATGCTTATAGCATTTGGACTATATTGTCAATAGATATCTCTATTTTAATCCTTATAGGGACTATATTGTCAATAGATATCTCTATTTTAATCCTTATACACCGCTGCTGGGGGCTTCTTTTATTGTGGACGTGCTCTGTCTCTAGGTATGTCAGAGGACTGGGACTTTGTGAAGTGTGGCCTAGCCTCACTTGGGGAGACAAAATGTGTGGGGGAATGTGGGTTTGGAGAAAGAAAGCAAGCTATTTCTAATCTATTCTTTTAATTCTTATAAGTGCCAACATAACAATAGGCTTCATGGCAATAACTCCTGGGAAAATTGGAAATTAAGGTCAAAGCTGTCTTATCTTAAGTTAAGACTTCGAAATGACAACAAAAGTTCAGAAGCAATGTTTCCATGACCGAACAGTTAACTTTGTGAGCCGGAATATTAAAAGTCTGAATCACGAATTAAAGAGAAAGAAAGTATTTTTCCACCTAATGCTAAAATAGTATTTTTACAGGAGACCCACTTATTAAGCAAGGATCAGTCATGGCTGCACAGAGACTGGACTGGCCAAATATTCCATTCCAGCCATACAAAGAAAACTAGAGGTGTGGGAATTCTTATACATAGAACAATCTCATTTGTAGTATCAGATGTAGTATCTGATACTGAAGGGATTCCCAATGTGAACATTCATAAAATTATAATGGCTGGAGACTTTGTGTTTTAAATCCAGACCTAGATAGGTTCACTGCCACAGGGACGATGACATCTAACACTGCAAAGATAATTACACAGTTTGTAACCTGATCACAACATATCCGACCCTTGGAGATTTCTAAACCCAAACTCAAGATCACATTCCTTCTACTCACCAGTGCGTCATTGCTACTCAATAATCGATAATTTCTTTATAGACAGCTAAAATGCATGAGCCCTACATACTCATCACGCAGTTGGCATCTTAACCCACTTTTTATTAACAGCATGAGAATTGTACAGAATTTATATCCAAGCAAATCAATTTTTTTTTAGAGACCAAATACATCCTCAGAGGATTCTGCAGGAAATACTCTGGGGAAACCATGAAGGCTTTATTAAGAGGACAGATTATCTCCTATCTTTCTCACAAAAGTAAATTGGAAACCAAGAAGGTATCAGAGCTAATCAGTGAAATTACTAGAATAGATCAAGAACATGCCAGGCGTCCATATGAGGCACATCTAGGAAAAAGACAGGCTCTGCATCTTCAGAACTGAACCTCTTGACAACTAAAGAAACAGAACAACTCATTTTTAAATCAAGACATACATTACTATGAACATGGAGAGAAAGCTAATAAGATCTTAGCTCAACAAATCCACAAGAAGGAAGTTCACAATACAATTCCAGCAATCACCAACACAGATGGAGACAAAATCATTGACCATAAAAATATAATGCACACATTTAGAGACTACTACAAGTCCTTATATTCTACCGAGACACAATCTAATGCATTTCTGGATGCATTACAGATACCACAATAGATACTCTCAGTGCAGAGGAATTAGATAAACCTCAGGCACTATCAGATTACTAGGAGCTATAAATTCACTTAAGAGTGGGAAAGCAGCAGGCCTCAATTAAACTAGCTTCCCCTTTTATTAGCAACATTTACAGAAGAGAGAGATAATACAATTCTACCTCAAACCTTTCGCCCAAGCATTAAACTAAATAAGGACTAAGCAAAATAAGGACTTATTACAATATGCAACATACAGACCAATTTCACTTCTGAATAATGATGTTAACAAAATCTCCAAAGTATTAGCTAGAAGGAGTGAGAAAGTACTACCTATGGTAATATCACAAGACCAAACTGGATTTATTAAAGGCACTTAGCTTCCAATCTTTGACACCTATTTAATGCAATATATTCACCCAAAAAGTCTAACACGATATTATTATCGTTTGGATGCTGAAAAAGCATTTGATATAGTTGAATGGAAACTACCTTTTCACTACATTGGACAAATTTGGGTTTGGCCTGAACATTTGTGCATGGATACAACTACTGCACCCCAATAAGTACAAGTCATCGCCAATATATAACAACCCAAATTGTGCTTCACTCACTCAGAATATGGAACCAATATAGGAAATATTTAAGATAGAGAACCTTTTATCTGTGGCACCTCTGCATGAGACCACGTTTTTCCACCTCTGTACATAGACAATTGTCTTTGCATCCTAGTGAACAATTACACTCCAAATTTAACTTTCCAGCAACACATTTCTTTCACTGCCTTCAAATTAGAAACTTTGTTATTAAAACCTGCCCAATTTTCCTCACCTCCCACCTACTACTATGCCAGAAAAATATTGATCAGTCTTGTGGACTCAGACAGCATCTCCGTAATATAAAAACCACTTTACAGTCCCTCCCTTTCAAAGATTCAAGAGTACAGTGGGTAAAGGATCTCTCACTCAACATCTCAGAAAAGGAGTGGATGGTAGCAATACACAGAATTAACTCGAGCTCCATATATGCCAAAGCATACAACTTATTCAACTTAAAATTCTATATATAAGGGACATCTGTCTCATTTAAAATTGTCCAAATTGTTTCCAGGGCAACATCCAACCTGCAAACATTGCAATCAAGTTCCAGCCTCACTTGGCCACATGTTTTGGGCGTGCACCAAATTAATATCATTCTGGACCAAAATCTTTAATACCTTTCAGACAGCGTCACAATACCTCCAAATCCATTAACAGCTGTGTTTGGTGTACCTCCAGATGGACTTAAAAGTGGAGAAGGACAAACAAACTGTAACTATCTTTAATACACTATTGGAATGTAGACTTACCTTGCTCAATTGGTAAAAATCCTAACTCTCCTATTTTAAGTTAGTGGATAAACCGATGTTATATACTATTTGAAATTGGAAAAATCAAATTCTCACTTAGAGGATCTGTACTAAACTTTTTCAAAACCTGGCAGGAACTAATCATTAACATTTTAGAATGAGGCATTTTAATTGATGAGGCAGATTTTTCTCCCCTCTTTTTTTTACTTTTAAATTTTTTTTTATTTTTAATTATTTTTTAATTTTATCTATTTATTTATTTTTCTTAGCTTAAAGTTTTTAACAACGACCGCCACCAATACTGTTAGCCAACAGGGTGCTGGCGGAAATTGGGCTACTGTTGGCCGAAGAAGGACAAGAAGAGGGGGGAGACGTGAATTTGGGACTTTCATTTGTTGTCAGTTATAATCATCAAAATTAAAAGAAACAAACATTTGAAATACATCAGTCTGTGTGTAATGAATGAATCTAATATACAAGTTTCACTTTTTGAATGGAATTACTGAAATAAATCAACTTTGTCATGATATTCTAATTTTATGACCAGCACCTGTATAAGTAAAATGATATAATCAATTATTGAACTTAATGATTTTCACTTTAAAAGATGACACCTTCAATATTCTATATTTATTTCTATAAATATATAAACTTATTCAATGTATAGGCCTATATCTCTATAGTATCTTATCATATGACTAGTTTGAGTATTCAATTGATCAAAAAATTGTTTATGCCATAACCATGACCCATATTCCACTTTTTCACACAGACAGAATCTCTGAAATGAATTCTGAGAAATTGCTGTAGTTGCTTGTCAGTTCCAGGGCACAACTCCAACTATGGGCTGTCTAGTGAATTCAGACATGGCTTTGAATGTAACATTAATGATCTTTCATAAAAAAAAAAAAAAAAAAAAAAAAAAAAAAATCAGACCCTATCCAAAACATAAGGAACAGTCAAATGTCCTCCTGATCAATCGGACTGAAAAATCTGAGAGTGTGAAGAGATGTGGTCCTCTCAGTTGGTGACATTGATTTTGGAAATTTAATGATTTTTGTGATGTTTCTTGTGATGTCGGGGTTTTATATGTGACTCCACATGTTCTTGTTTCATAAAAAGTGCTCCAGAAGTCAGTAAGACAATCCATAACATGCCCATGCCCAAATCCATTCTCCAACTCCCCATTTTCCAGCACACATGCTCAAATATTATATTACCATTAGTATGTTTTCATCTAAAAATATCTGAATCATGTCAGACACACAATGCACTTTGTGAATAGTAATGGACTGCTTCTCAGCTATATTCTCTGGGTTGTCATAGAAAGATGCAGGTGAAGTATTTGGGGAGGCATGGTTTGACCTGGCTCCTGGTTTTATGAATTCACGTACTGCTGATGGGCTGTCAGGTGAAGTAGCTGAGTTGGTGTTTGTGGGTGTATGTTTGGAAGCTGGCACTTCATTTACTGTTTCATCAAAAATCTCTATCATATGCTGCAAAATTCTACAATATGCATTGTTGCCTGCAGGGCTGGAAACCACTTGCTCAAAAGCAGATTCCTCCTTCTCATTTGTATGTCTTCAATCATTTCTATATCGTTTTCTGATGCCTGCTGCTCAGGGTAAGATGATAAATCAAAGTGTCACAGAGAACATCCAGGTACACATTTCCATCTTGATCAAATGTTGAAGTGGTGGTAACATATGGTAAAATTGCAGTCAATAATGGACTTGAAGTAGAAGGCCTGTCTGGGGGGCAGGGAGTTATGGGAGCAAGATATGGGAGATAGATTCTGCTAAGTGGGTGCCACTGCTGTATCAAATCTCCTTGGTGATTCTGCCCATTGTGCTGAATCATCACATTTTTGGGGGTTTGAATAAATGTATACCCTGAGTAATTTATGACAAGTTCTATCATACAACCTGTCAATTGTGAGAGTTTCATCTAAGGGCTCCTCTGAGCTCATACCACACGAAGAAAAGTCAAATTCTTCAACCCTTCTTTGTGATGAATTTCCCTTATGAAAGAATATTTGCTTCCCATTTTCTAGAATATTGTTCACCATATCATCTTTATTGAGCTCTCTCGTGCCCACACCAGTTGGTCAGCTAACCTGTTTGAAGTTACCAATCTGATACATCATCCAACCCAGTTCTATTTTTCTTTTTTCTCATTCAGCATTCTTACCAATTCTTTGGTGCAGATTACTTTGTGAGCTTGTTGCATATGTATGTACTGTATGTATAATATATATATATATATAGTAAAAAGGCGCTATACAAACGCCTGACCCGACACAGATGGCCACGGGAGGTACATATAAAATAAATAAACTTTTATTGTTCTTCACCTGTGTGGTATGTCTTCCCCGTAATTCCCACGGGCACAACACAGTCCCAAGTGTACAAATAAAGCACTTAAAACACAGCACACTCCTTTCTTTCGGCACCCCCATTCCTCCTCTAAGCTTTGTCCTCCTCCTCCCGACTCTGGCCAATGAGTGGTGATTGCTGGCTCCTTTTATTAGGTATCCGGAAGTGCTCCAGGTGCTTGATTGTTGACATTCGGGTGCACTTCCGGGTGTGGCGAAACTAGTGCCCAAAAGGGGCTAGCAGCTCCTGCTGCAGCACCCCCTGGCAGCGCCTGTGGAACCCAACAGGACTGCACTAAACTTCAACCCCCATTAAGCCCTGCGGGAGTCCGAGGCACCACTGCAACCCAGGGAAGCTGCCATCTAGCAACTAGGGAGAGATATTGGGTTTCCCATGTTTGGTCCCCTGGAAGATATGCTGCAGGGGTGTCCCGGCCGGGTCTGGGCCCCAGCCATCTGTCACAATATATATATATATATATATATATATATATATATATACATATATATATACAGTATATTGTCACAAGAATGACAAAAGGACATTGCGAAGGTTTGTGGTAGCCACCCGTATATTTCCTGGCTGCAAAAATGATTAGGAAGAACAGACATGTTCACACAACTGAGTCCAAAACAGAAATGATATACAGGAAGCAAGATGGCAGCTTTAAAGGCCAGTAAAGGAAGTAATGTCATCAGGTCTGGGACCGGAAGTGACGTCATTGGCTGCCCCAGAAACAGGTGGGATTTTCTGAGAATGGTTTGCAAGGGATTGAGAGAGAGAATCAGTACACTTCGCCACCCCCCTAGCCCGGCATGGAATTACATCTATTCAGGCCCTTTATTTGTCTCCTAAACACGCGTATGTGACAATATATATGTATCATGTTCATATAAAAAAAGTCTAAATACTTGGTGGTATTCCACTAAGCAAAACAGTGCTGACTAAAACCTAAAAAATGCAGCACATGATTATCGGCACTGTTCAAATCTTTAATGCACCATTCACCACATTTCTGGTAATTGATTTACATTAAATTAAGTATAGCCCATCACTTACTATACTTAGTTAACCTAATAAAAAAAGCGAGCATAAAATATGGAGATATTTAAAAATTGACCTTGTCTTGTGCTATTTGGTTTAGGTTTTCCTCTGGTACCCCTCTGTCTTTAAGTGCAATGATGAATGGATCCATGGTGTGGCTAAATTAATAAAAATGTCTACATTATCCTCTGCAGTTTGACAAAATGTAAACTAAAGCATACATGCAACCGTTCATCTAATTACACAGCTGGCATCACATGATGCAAATAGACTTATATATTTGTGTATATATCACAGAAGGTTTTATCATTTGCTATCGTTGTTATCATTTATTGTGATTTATGATCTTAATCTTAGGAAATAATTATATTGCACGTCTTCTTTCAGCTTCCATACTTACTGAATATCCGCTGCTAGTTAATGTCTTACTGTCTTGTCTGCTCCTACAGCCGTTTATGCCTAATCAGTCCTTCTCTTTACATCTCTGAAGTCAGCTGCTGCCTTTTTTCTCCCACTAAGCAATCCTTGTTTCTGTTACTTATAACTATTAGTTGTTACAGCGCTGGTTATTTACTTACAAAGATGCTGGTGTCAGCTACTACTGCTTACTGCCCTGCCTCATCGATGCTAGTTTGAATATAAATAACAAGAACAAGTACAATTTTTCCATATGCTCGCCCAAACATTCAGTTGGTTTTACTCCTGTGAGGGAAGAAAAAAACCTTTAAAAATTCCAGCACGACTCCTTAATGACAACCATAGCACAAAGTTTTTAGGAGCAAAATCAGGTCAGGTCTTGTTGAAGAGCATGCTCTGATATGCCACACAACGAAACAGGTTGGAATCCTGGTTGGCAACCCCCCAGGCAGACACTTGGCCCAGTCCCACCCCCAGAAATCTGTCTACGGCAGCCAGGTGTTGCGTGGGCGTCCCCTTGGCCTGGTCCAGTCACTTGGATCCTCAACAATGAGGTTCCTGTGAACGGGATCACCCCTGGGGAATCGTGTCACATGGCTTTAGTGCCATTATCCTCACAATGCAGATATTGTGCCTCATTCAGGACTCAGTGAGCAATCGCTCATTCGATGCAAAGTTAAAGCAGAGATACCCAAGGATTCTCTGTAGAGACACAGTACCGAAGGAGACCAGTCTTCATCACAGGTCACTGGATAGCGTCCATATCTTTCAACCATATGGCAAAACAGGAAATACAAGCACTCTAAAGACTTGAACCTTCATCCTTTTGCTAAGATATTCAAAGCATCACACACCTCTTTCTAGAAACCTCATGACCCCCCCATGCCCTCCCAATCCGTGTATTGATTTCATAGGAAGAGTCATGAGAGACATGAATATCACTGCTAAAGTACGTAAACCTCTCAACAAGGTCAACACTCTCTCTTGTAGTCAGACACACTGCTGATGGCTATGCCCTAAGAGGTCATTAAAGGCCTGGATGCAAAATGCATTTGTTGCAAAATGTATTTGTTTAATTAATTCTCACACCACTGTCATGTATGTGCGTCTGAGGATCTCCTTGCTGGCTCATTTGAGAAAGATAGTAACCCACCAGGGCGAGACGGGTCGCTATCGCTAACTGTGTCTCCTTTCTTCCCCTGCAGCTACCAGAAACCTCGCAATGAGGGAAATTAGCTCTGCCTCTTCCGGTCCTCCCGTTATAAAAAGCCTGGCTGCCTCCAGTAAGTTGTCTTTTTGAGACCGGTTCCAGACAAGTGAGAGCTCTATAGAAAACCTGATTCTACAGCTAAAGTTAATGCTGAATTTATTTTCTTTTTTGTACCCTTTGGGCTATATGTTAACTTTAAGTGCCAGAAGGCACTTGTTTTAAAAAAAATCAGGGAATTAAACGGGACTACCCGGCTTGTGTCCCAAATATTTTTCATTTGTTCCAGTTCTGTTTGGCTATGTTCTCGGCCAGCTCACACCACAGAAAACACATAAACTCTCAGCCACTTCTCTTTCATTTGCAAGGCTGTATATCAAGTGTATAAAGACAGCTTAAAGGCTTTAAGATTATAATCTTTTGAAAATGTGATAATTTTTCATATATGGTGTTGTACATATTTGATACATTTGCATGCTAATACCAGTAAAAACAGTAAAAATCCCCAAAGCATGACATATGCTTAAGTAAGTTTAATTTGTTTTGCAACGGCTTAATAATGCAGGAGTCCACAATTCCACGTGTAGAGGGTTGAGTGGCTGCAGGCTTTTCTTCAAACTATTTAATTAGGTCTCATTGTTAATGGAATGCATTATATAATTACTGCAGGAGGCTCATGCCTGCTTTAATGCTGCCAAATCAGAAATTCCGAGCAGTGTAAAATCAACAAAATGTGTAATGGATCTGAAAAGATTAGTTTCTTTGTGTCTACATTTTCTAATTCTGTTTACCAGTAATGTTTCTTGTGTGAAAATTGTATTTCGGCCATAGCAGAATTTTCCTGTATGCATACATAGTTTTGTAATGTAAACATTAATTTACCTAAGAATATTGTTCCCTTTTTGTCTAAATTCTAGTGAGAATACAAATTCTTGCAACTTTCGTATTGCAAAAAAAAATCCATCAAACAAAGAGATGCTGGTGCCTGGGCTGCCACGATTGGCATGAAATCACTGTGAAAACCTCTGACATTATCACCATCTACCAAAATACAGCCATATAGATTTAAACACTACAAAAAATGACAGTCTTGTAACCTCTTGCTGCTCAGGAAAATCTACTGACTATCAACTGTCTAAATGAAAAAAAGAAAAAAAAAACAGCAACACCTCAAGTTTAGAATTAAACAGCTTTAAGGTAAAAAGGACAAGCCACCATAAGAACATGCAGACTACAAGCCCCATCTTTGTAAGGACATATGGCCTCACCTGGAAAACATTAGGGAATGAGGTCTTATTTTAGGAGTGTGTTATAGACCACCCAATTCAGACAGGAATTTCAACACACATCTTTTTAGTAATATCAAAAAGGCAAGTTTACAGGGAGATATTATAGTCATGGGGGACTTTAATTATCCAAATATTAACTGGGATAACCTTGCAGATGGAGGAGCACTTGAGCAGGAGGTTTTAGAAGTAATCAGTGACTGTTTTTTGACACAGTATGTTAAAGCACCAACATGGGGTGAAGCTTGTCTAGATTTAGTATTTTAGTATTTTGTAATAATCAAGATAGAATTGAGGGTGTGAAGATGATTGAACCACTAGGGTCAAGTGACCATAAAATAATACAATTCTCAATATTTTGCAAGAGTGCAGATGCAAAGAATAAAATTGTTAAGTTGAATTTTGGTAGGGCAAATTTTGAGCAGATGTGACAAAGTCTAAGGAGGATAGACTGGGATAAGTTTTTAAGTGTGGAAACAATCGAGGAGCAATGGAATAGGTTTAAAAATGTTTTACATGTAATGCAGGAAAGATACATATCTAAATTTGGAATTAATAGGAAATTAAAAAAAAAATCCACAGTAGATTGATAAAGATTTAAAAAAGAAGCTGCAAAGGAAAAAAAACTGCTTTATAATGCATATAAGACTAATGACTGCAAATTGAACCGTAGAGCGTATGAGAACGTGAGGGCAACCATTAAGAAGGGAAGCTAACAGACAGTTGGAGAGGAATATTACAGATAAGATGAAAGAAGATCCTAAGAGATTCTTTTAGTATTTTAATAGTAAAAGAAAAGTCAATGAGGAGGTGAAGTGCATCAGAAATAGTAAAGGGGAATTAAAAGATACAGACAGTGAAACAATGGGTGCACTAAACTTGCATTTTTTGGAGGTTTTCACAAGTGAGGAAGTGGATAACCTCCCAAAGGTACACAGGACTACTATGGAAGTAGTGAAGGATTTGGAAATTGTAGAGGGAGAAATACTGCTCAGATTAAATAGGCTGAAATCAAACAAATCACCAGGACCAAATAATATTTACCCTTGAGTTTTTATATATAAACCCTTGACACATATTTTTTGGAAGTCACTGCACATTGGAGAGATTCTGAAGGACTGGAAAATGGCAAAATATCATCCCATTATATAAAAAGGGTGACAGAGCAGATCGAAGCAACTATAGCACAGTAAGTTTAACATGCATCACAGGAAAATTAATGGAAGGAATTATTAAGGATAAGATTGAGAAACACTTGGCAAGAACAGGAGTTTTTTGGAACAGTCTGCATGGTTTCAGAAGAGGGAGGCCGTGTTTTACTAACATGCTGAAATTCTATGTGGAGGCAACAAAAGGATATGATCAAAGTGGAGCATATGATATTTTTTACCTTGACTTTCAGAAAGGTTTTGATAAGGTGCCATATGAGAGGTTGGGCATCAAACTAAAGAAGTGGGAGTTCAGGGTGATGTTTTTAAATGGGTGCAGAATTGGCTCAGACACAGGAAGCAGAGGGTGATGGTGCAAGGAACCTTATCAGAATTGGCCGATGTTAAGAGGGGTGTTCCAAACGGGTCAGTGCTAGGGCCACTGCTATTTTATATATATAAATTATTTAGATAGGAATATAAATAAGAAGCTAGTTAAGTTTGCTGATACCAAGATAAGTGGATTAGCAGATAATATGGAATCCATTATATCATTACAGAAGGACTTGGGTAGCATACAGGCTTGGTCAGATTTGTGGCAGATGAAATTTAATATCAATAAATGTAAAGTATTACACATAGGAAGTAAAAATGTTAGGTTTGTATACACAATGGGTGGTCTGAAAATCGAGAGTACACCTTATGAGAAGGATTTAGGAGTCATAGTGGACTCTAAGCTATCGACTTCTCGGCTGTGTTCAGAAGCCATTAAGAAGGCAAACAGAATGTTAGGTAATATATCACGATGTGTAGAGTATAAGTCCAAGGAGGTTATACTCAAGCTTTATAACAAACTGGTGAGGCCTCATCTGGAGTACTGTGTGCAGTTTTCCAGGCTACAAAAAGGACATAGCAGCAGAGAAGAGCAACTAGGCCGAGTCCAGGGCTACAGGGGTTACAAGTGGATAGGACTGGCAAGCTTTGTTGGGCTCAATGGCCTGTTCTTGTCTAGATTGTTCTAATGCTCTAATACAGGGATTCCCAAACTATTTTGGGCAAGAGACCCCCTTTCCAAAATAAACTGATACCTCAGACCCCCATAGCCAAATTACTTTAAAAATTCTATCCCTAGTTTTTTTCCTATTGATACAAAATACTTACCAATTTAAAAGTTTTGCGGTTGGTTAAGTGAGTAAACTTGACATCATTTTCTCATCAAAATTTAACAAAATAAATAGACATAAAATTCAGTAAATATCAAGTGTAATTAATAATTATTAATATAAATTACGTAAAAATACTTAAGTAGGTAATTATTTTTTGAAAAAAAAAACATTTAAATCGCAAAGTAAAGATAAAAAAATAAAAATTCAGTGTGATGGATGAACCTGGTGACTTTCTACCAATCTAGCTAAATCTGGTTCAATATTGGTGAGTTGCAGCCTTAAATCTCCGCGTTCGTTGATTTTCAAACAGTTTCTTTGTTTTGTCAAAATGTTTGTAACCACACTGAATCCTTTTTCGACTAGGTATGATGATGGAAAAGCGATAAGGTATTTTTCAGCAATGTTCCACAATGCAGGATACTGTGTTTCAATGTTGCGCTGCAACCAGAACTTCTGATAGCCTTGGTTGAACTTCTGCTTAAGCTCCTCGTCTGTGCTGATGGTGATCAACTCTTCTTGCATTATCACATTAGCTTCTTCCATGGCTGTGATATTGTACGGATTTATTATCCATTGAGGAATTTGTAAATTTAAGAGATCCTCAAACCTCTTAGTAAAATCCTTGTGTAATGCGTCCAAGTGAGTGACATATGATAAAATAACATCGTCTTGAAGCATTTCTGGTAATTTTGACAAATGCGGAAACTGTGAATATTCTTTTCTGCTTAAATTTTGTTTATAAAGGATAAGTTTACCCACAAAGGCCGATATTATTGATTTTGTTTTAATCAAGTTGAGATCGTCACCCTGCAGCTGCAAATTAACTTTGTTAAACATACCAAAGATATCAGTCAAGTAATAAATATCTGTTTTACAATTGTTCAGATTTTTTTTCAAATTCGGATCTTTTTCTTGTAAAAACTCCAACACAGATTCAAAAATAGTTGAAAATCTTGCTAAGCAAGAGCCTCTTGATAGCCAGCGAACTTCAGTGTGCAGAAGTAACCGAGTAAAGACTTCGTCGTTTTCCTCACATAGCTGAGCAAATAACCGAGAGTTCAAAGAATTGCTTCGAATCTTGTTGACAGCATTTATAACATATTGTAAAGACTGGTGCAATCTAGGACACAGATTTTTTGCTACTAAATGCTGTCTGTGAATCACGCAGTGAATGACCAGTACCTCAGGCAGTTGTCGCTTTAAGTGAGCTATAAAACCTCGATGACGACCAACCATAGATGGTGCACCATCAGTCGCAACAGAAACAATGTTCTTCCATGGAATAGGTTTGTCGGTAAAAAAACGTTCCACGGCCTGTAAAATCGATTCTCCTATGGTATCAGTCTCTAAATATGTAGCAAAAAGCAGTTCTTGGCACATATTTTCATCTTTAATATATCGAACATATCCTAACAACAGAGATTCATTGCCGGGTAATGTAGACTCGTCCAACTGGAGAGAGAATCTGTTGGTCTGTAAGAAATTGCATAAAATGTTTTCCATGTCGCGACCCATCTCGTCTATTCGTCTCTGAACGGTGTTATTGCTCAAAGGAATTCTCTTTATAATATCATGTGCGGGCTTGTGCAATACATTGTTGAGGACCTCCGCAATGGCTGGTAAAATAAGCTGCTCTCCAATTGTGTGGGGTTTCCCCAACTTCGCTATTAGTAAAGATATATTATAGGACGCTCGTAAACCATCAACGTCTTGCATAGATGATGACGCAAACATCGATCTTATGGATGGCCTTTTCTCTAGTTTTTCTTTAAGTGCTTGAAAGAATGACAAGGGCTTACTTTTTTGTCAGCATGTACTCTTGATAAGTGGTCCTCCATTTTTGAAGGCTTCATGGCATCGTTACTGAATACTTTTTCACATATGAGACACATCGGCAAGTGTTGATTTGATAGAGATGGAATAAATCCAAACTTCAAGTAGTCCAAACTGTATTGTCTGCATTTTTTTTTCGTGTCTGCCATCATAAAACTCGCAGTAAACTTGCAAATCAAAAAAAAAAATATGTTTAAGAAACTACTTAAAAAAACAATAATAAAACGCGCGTAGGTAACTAAGCACTTTGTAAATTCTTTTTCAATCACTTTATTTTAATTCACTTTATTTAACTATGTAATCACTTTGTAATCTCTTGAAATAAATTAGTAGATGAGTGTATTATCATTCAAGCTCCAACGAATTTCAAAACGCAAATGAACTTTCAACCTAAGTGCAAGCTTGTTCCATCCATCCATTTTCCAACCCGCTGAATCCGAACACAGGGTCACGGGGGTCTGCTGGAGCCAATCCCAGCCAACACAGGGCACAAGGCAGGAACCAATACCGGGCAGGGTGCCAACCCACCGCAGAGTGCAAGCTTGTTATATAGTAAAATATCAGGAGCATGTTTGGACTTGAACTTGATCATGATTTCGTTCGTGCTAAATCGCGTATATGCGTCAAATACAGAACAAGTCAAAACGTGCCCGAAAGACTTATACGCTCGAACTCATTATCTTGCACGAACTTGTCCACGCTTATTGACTTGCCGAGTTTTTCATCTTGTACGAACTTGTGCACGCTTAAAGACTTGTTGAGTTTTTTAAAAGTACAACAATGATACTTCCTACTAAAATATTAGTCATTCTTATAACAAGTTGGTACACGTAACACAACTTATACAGTATCTTGAAAGTTTCAAATAAGAACTTGTGTTAATTAATAAGGGTCGATTTTTAGACCTCGTCGACCCCCAAAATCAGTTTCCGTTTATGTCGACCCCTGGGAAATCTATTTCGACCCCAAGGGGTCGATATCGACCACTTTGGGAACCTCTGCTCTAATACTACAATGATTCCACACATTGAACTGCACATTGAATGTCCAATAGCAGAGAAAATCTCCATGCATCCAGGTGTTTGCTAATCAGTATGAGGCCAGCAAACAATTGAAAAAGTAATTTTCTATATAAATCCCTGCTTTTTTTCCATCCCAGGACTCTGCACTTCTTTGAAACAGGAGCATCATATTGCCAGCATCTTTTCCACAAAGTAGAAAAACTATGTATAGACTTATTTGTTGGCATTTTCAAATTATTAGTGGTCCTCCTCAACAGGGAGTGAAAATCAAGACGCGGTTTAAAGTCATGTGAACAAGGTATTCTTGATATTGACCTTTTTTGGCAAATTACTCTGGCAACCTATAAGGGAGTAAATGGTACTGGACCTTTCATACCTTTGGCTGATGTGTGGTGTATGGCCATGACTGGAAAAGCTCGAACTGAAAGTGCAAATGTGACATTAAAAATTTAAAAAAACAAAATCAGATGGCACTCATTTTAATACAATTGGGGACCTTTAAACCCCATCCCTAAACTGTAAAGATCAGACTCCTCATAGGCATACATACCCAAGAGTATAGAGAACACTGGTCCAGCCCTTCAGCCAGAAACAGACTTGCAGCACCTGACACAAAGCCTATACTACTAGAACAAATATTTTTTTAAATAAGTAATTACATTGAGCATATGATAGAAAATTTGAAATGAAATTGATTAGAAAACAAAGCTAATTGCTTTTATTAGCATGTTAATAATAAGTTAAATTACTGTAGGAATCTTTTGAACAACAGCTGGTGGGGCTGTCCCACCAGCCATTAAGGTAGAAACACCATTGCTGTTTACTTCAGACTATAAGTATTGACACACATGCATGTGTGCTTGGGAGACAACTTCAGGACTCTTCTAGTAGTAAGTCTTCCCAAGGGTTGGCGCTGTCTCCTAATGCCTCTCCTTTCCGTTTCCAGCTGCTTGAACCCACCTCTTCCTGCCAAGTGCCTTTAAAACACCCAACACTAAGAGGGCAGGCAGCCTTGCTACAGACTCTTGTCTGAAAAAAACATCGTACAAAGACAGCTATTTTTGCTGTCTTTTTTCAAAACCTCTTCAAATTTTATGGGGTCCCTTTCTTTGTACAGTATTCAAGTAGTTAAGGCTACATACATTCTTAAAGATAAAGATGCCAGAGCGGTTCTACATGACAATGTCATAGGGGAACAACTTTTGGTTCCCAATCCAAATAAAGGTTCTAGGAACAATCTTTGTTTATTTATGTCCATAACAGGCTCCATATAGTAAATAACCCTGAATAGTGATACAGTATTGTAACCATATCACAGAAGACTGTTTAACACTAGAATTACCAAAGCCTATGAAAAAATTCATAATTCCAGCCAACCTTAAATCCCTTCGCTCCTCTCCATCAGCGCCTTTTGTCTTGTAAATGTGTCAATTAACACAAGCAGCAAACAGTTTGCTATCCCATATCCCCCACCGCTGCAAAAATGGCAAGTTCTCCCAGCTCAAGCCTTAATTATCTGGGAGTGAGCTACCTAGAGTTGTATAGGGTAAATACTTTCATGTGTGCTCCATGTCTACAACAATCTGTGTAAACACATCATTTCACTTTTATTCTCTCAGTCACGATCATGATACAACACCACCCCAGATCTGACGCTGTTAGTTTTTTATTTGAAACTGGGAATAACTATGGATGTGAGTGGTGCTTTGAGACAATGGAACTGTAAATTCTCTGATCTGGAGGGATAAAATCTGGTGTATCATGCATTTTTGGTATCTAATTGTCACTTGAATTTTTTCTATTCAGTTTTACTGAGTGTTCCTGCTCACGCTGAATTAGTATGCACCTTATGGTCCATGACGTCAAAGCCGCACTGATAAAAAACAGAGACATAGGTATATATGATATTTGGAATAATTTATTTTATGACCTGTATAGTACATTTTGGAAAACATTGTGGCACTGATGCAACATTATTCATATTCAATCGCATGCCTTCTTGCAGTTGTAATCAGTGACCGCATTTTTTTTTCCCCTATCTTGCCCAGTCTCCACATTTTGGTGCATGGTGGTGTTCCTTTTGTACTCCAGGACATGCAGAGGAAAGAATAGTATAGAGAGGTCAGTTCTGCGCTATATGCAATTATCAAATTCAAATGTTAACAGTTCCCACACACCCAAGGACCATCCTTCCTACATTTACAACATGTGTACCTGTGCAATGTACACACTTCTCTTTGTGCTGTGGTTCCTATTACATTGAAGGGGCACCTGAATAATATGAATAATGTCACAAAATCCACTACCATTTTATGATCTAATGCCAACATTTAAACTTCCTATCCTCACCTCCACTCCCCTAATCTTCCTCCTCTCCTCTTGACACAAAGCATTCAGATTCAGGGGCAAAATTTGCTTGAATTCTGGGGCATTCAGATTCCGGGGGCAATACTGTATTTTCATACATTGGAAATGAAAAATGTTTACATTAATGACAATGGCACTCATTTCAATCTAATATAGATTAATGATTGCAGTTATTTTTTATATGTTTGTGTGAAAACATACTTTTTCTCTGTTCTCTGTCCCTTAGTAGTTAATTGAGTAAGGGCAAGACGTTAATTGTTGGCCAGCTGAGCAAACCGAGGAGATGCTCAAAATCAAAACAAGACTAGATGTGAATTAGTTAAAATTGATATTGACCTTGTTCTGCTGTTCACTTCAAGAACACTTTGATCAAAGGATCGTCTCCGCTTAGTACTGTATTACGTTGTCGTAACCCACCTGCGACTGCAGGTGTGCTGCTTGTTGTCAGGACTGACCAGGGAGATGCCACAATGTTAAAATTAAAGAAGGTACAGTTTATTACATCCAATCCTATTTTGTTACTCTTTGGGTGCAAACATATATATATATATATATATATATATATATATATATATACAGTGACAAAGAAGTGTGAAAACAAGTGTCCACAAATATATCAAGGCTACCCTAACTATTAGCCTTAACTACTATTTACATAAAAAAAAAAAAACAAAGCTCTGTAACAGTCTTCTCTCTAACAACATTATCTAAATCACGACAAAGGCAAAAACTAAACCAGAGTTAATACACTTAATGGTTACTTTTATTTTACTACCAACCCTCAAGCCACAAAACACCAACAATAAACCAAACCGTTCCTATCAGAAGAAAACCTGAAACCAACTGCACACTGTTACTTCAGCTCATTGATGTGTCCCACAACATCATTCCGATGCTGATCCAATGGCTTCTGTACCACAATATCTGGCTCTGGTGGTTCATCTAAATACATTAAATCAAGTTGATTAGATATTTCGTCTCTCTAGTCTTTCCTCCTTACTGTAATATGTGGATTTATGCAACACTCTTGACTTGGGCATCTCCAGCTGTAGCTGGTCATCTCTTTGACATCTTTAATATTTAACTAACAACAACAATTTCTTTGCAATTTGAACAGCAGTTCCTTAGAGAGGGTACCAAATATAGCGGTTCAAGATTATTAAGTAATACATATACTGTGATTATTTTTGGGAGTTTACTTCTTCCCAATCAAATTTAAGATAACCTTGCAACATCACCTCGTTTTTTCGCTTCCAAAAGCAAAGCTATAATATTATACACATCTGATGTAAAAAATGTTGAGATATATATTGTTAAGTATATACAAACAACAACAGCAAAAGAAAACATACAGACATTTATAAAAACAATTAAAGAAATAACACCTCATCCCACCAGCTATATTTTACAGTTTCAGTACCAGATGGATTCATAATCCTTTAGAAAATCGCAAGCTTATTCCAAATATAGATCCCAAAGGGGACACATACACATAAACATAAAGGTGCCAAAGTGGTTCTTCAGAGCATTTCCATAGAGGAACCATTTTTGTTTCCCAAAAGAACCACCCACATGAAGTTTCCAGAAAAAAATCTTTATTTAAATCCATGTATAGCTCTATAATGCATGGATATAGATTGTCAATATAATCTACAATTATAATCACAATTACAGATTTGCAAAATACCAATGATTTTAAAAACTCGTACTGCTAACAATAACACAGGCTAAGCTCAGGTGTTCTTGATCTGTTGTATCCAGCTATTGTAGGCAGCGGACTATAAATTAAAGATGGCCATTTTCTTCACATACCTGTCCCAGGAGCAATGTACAATGGCTAACCCTGTGCTTTGACTACCAAAGGTTTTGTGAAAAGAGAATTTCCCCTCAAGGATTAATACAGTATATCACAAATAAATGAATAAATAAAAAGTAGGAAAATTCTAAAAGCCCAAAGAATTAATTTCAAATGCAAAGAACTCTCACCAGAATGAAATGGCTCTTTGTCGAGTAATGGTTCAATAAGTAACCACACAAACCAGTAAAGTGTCATTAAAGAAGTGTTATTTTTAAGAGTGCATGCTGGGGTATATGCTTCCACTTGTGTCCGTTACAATGATTATGCCAAGTTTTTCCTCCAAATGGAAGTAATCCTTTCTAAGAAAAGTCTGATAGTGCTGAAAATATATTCTTAACATTAGAATCCCTAAAGCCTACAAAAAAAGTTATAATCCCAGGCCATCTTTAATTCCTTCGCACCTCTCCATCAGCGTTTTGTGTTTTGTAAATATGTCAATCAGCACAAGCAGCAAGTAGCCTGCTATCCCATCCCCCTCAACGATGGAGCTGAGGTACCTGGAGTTGTATAGGATAAATAATATATCGTTATTTCGAAAGCATACATTTTAGGTGTGTTCCGTGTGTGTACCGATCTGTGTAAGTGTAGAATGACAGGAACTGCTGAACACATACCTAAAGCAGAAACTTTTTCCATGTTATACTAATTATGATGTTAAGTGTATAATGTGTGAAGACTTCAGTCCAAATATCAGATAAACTAGCAAAATACCCGTGCTTCGCAGCGGAGAAGTAGTGTGTTAAAGAGGTTATGTAAACATATATACACATATATACATATATATACATATCTACATATACACATATCTACATATACATATATATACATACATATACACATCCACATATACATATATATATACACTAGCAAAATGCCCGCGCTTCGCAGCGGAGAAGTAGTGTGTTAAAGAGGTTATGAAAAAGAAAAGGAACCATTTTAAAAATAATGTAACATGATTGTCAATGTAATTGTGTTGTCATTGTTATGAGTGTTGCTGTCTTTTATATATATAATATACACACACACACATAAACATATATATATATACATATACATATACAGTGATCCCTTGCTATATCGCGCTTCGCCTTTCGCGGCTTCACTCTATCGTGGATTTTATATGTAAGCATATTTAAATATATATCGCAGATTTTTTGCTGGTTCACGGATTTCTGAGAACAATGGGTCTTTTAATTTCTGGTACATGCTTCCTCAGTTGGTTTGCCCAGTTGATTTCATACAAGGGACGCTATTGGCAGATGGCTGAGAAGCTACCCAACTTACTTTTCTTTCTCTCTCTCTTGCGCTGACTATCTGTGATCCTGACGTAGGGGGTGTGAGCAGGGGGGCTGTTCTCACACCTAGACGATACGGATGCTCTTCTAAAAATGCTGAAAGATTATCTTCACGTTGCTACCTTCTGTGTGCAGCTTTTAAGTATGCTGCACGGTGCTTCACATACTTAAAAGCTCAAAGGGCACGTATTGATTTTTGACTTTGTTTCTCTCTCTCTCTCTCTCTCTGCTCTTGACGGAGGGGGTGTGAGCTGCCGCCTTCAACAGCTTTGTACCGGCGGTGCTTCGCATATTTAAGCAAAACAGCCCTATTGATTTGTTTGCTTTCCTCTCTGTTTCCTTTGAAGAGGAAGATATGTTTGCATTCTTTTAATTGTGAGACAGAACTGTCATCTCTGTCTTGTCATGGAGCACAGTTTAAACTTTTGAAAAAGAGACAAATGTGTGTTTGCAGTGTTTGAATAACGTTCCTGTCTCTCTACAACCTCCTGTGTTTCTGCGCAAATCTGTGACCCAAGCATGACAATATAAAAATAACCATATAAACATATGGTTTCTACTTCGCAGATTTTCTTATTTCGTGGGTGGCTCTGGAACGCAACCCCCGCGATGGAGGAGGGATTACTGTATACATATATTTACATATACACATATCTACATATATATATACATATACACATCCACATATATATACATATATATATACACACATACATACACACACACATATACATATATACATATACACATACATACATACACATACATATATATACACACATACATACATACATACACACAGACATATATATATATACATATATACACATATCTACATATATAAACACATCTACATATATATATATATATATATATATATATCTACACATACATACATACATACATACATTGACACATATATATATATACATATCTACATATATATATATATATATTTGCAGTTGGAGATCCACGAAGGGAGAAAAAACGAATCACGTATCATAAAATAGTTTTATTCCTGAGCTTTCAACCCCTATCAGGGGTCTTCATCAGAGGATAATGCTTAGACTTACAAGAATCAAAGGGACAACGTAAAAGTAAAATTTAAGGCCAGTACAAAAAGTGCCAGAGAGTTGGCCGAGTCTTGGCTATCAGATGAAAACGCCATCAACAGACACTTGGACATAAATCCAGCATATGCCAACTTAAGAAGGACATGTACACAATAATTAAACTACACAACCCCCCCCCCCCCCCCCCCCGATCATACTGACTTAGTCACCTCCACCCACCACCCCCATCCCCCCCCCACTGAATGTGTTGCTATATATTGCCTTTGATTCTTGTAAGTCTAAGCATTATCCACATATATACATGAACATATATATACACATACATATACACACGTACATACACACACACATATACATATATACATATACACATACATACATACACATACATATATATATATATATACACACATTCATACATACATACACACACATATATATATATATTTACATATCTACATATATATATACACATATATATATACATATCTACATATATATACATATATACACATATATATATATATTTATATACATATCTGCATATATATACACATATATATATATATCTACATATATCTAGACATACATATATACATACATACATCGACATATATATATATATATATATATATATATATAATATACATATCTACATATATATATATATATATATATATATATATATATATATATATATATATATATATCAAAATACCCGCACTTCGCAGCGGCAAAGTACTGCTTTAAAATTTTTATTAAGAAGAAAAGTAAACCTTTTTAAACTGAGGGAAAATGAATCAAAAATTATTTGTTAAGGATCTCTTTGTATACCACGTTGTATACAACGTTGTATACATATATATACATATCTACATATACACATATCTACATATATATATTGTGACAGATTGCGGTCTCCCGTGACCCCTTGAACCCTCAGACTAGATGTCAGACACCAGGTAAAAGTCCAAATATTATTTATTTTATAATAATAATGTGCACCAAGCACTCTCCACTCCACAATACTCAATAATAATCAATTCCAATAAACAATAACCAATCCTCCACTCCCAGATGCGTTGCCACCCTTCCACCCAGCTCAGCTCAACGTCTGGGATTTCCCATCGTCCTTTTATACACCCTGACCCGGAGGTGTTCCTGTCCAATCCGTCCACAGTTCCTTATCCTTTCCGGGTCAGGGTAAACAGTCCTTTTCTTCAACCCGGGAGCACATCGTTTCTTCCTGTCACGTGACCGTGACATACTCCCGGGTTATAGGGCGCATAAGAGTCCACGAGCCCCCTTACAGCGACTCCCGGTGGCCCCCAAGGTATCCAGCAGGGCTGTGTATAAAAACTACATAGTCCAGGCGGCCCTGCTGGAACTCGGGGCACGTCCACGCTGCTGGGAGAGCTCCTCCTGGCGGCCTGGGGGTGAGGACCGGAGTAAAAAGCCGGCAATCCTTCACAATTCCCCCCCCTTAGCGAAGCCAACTGGGGCGAAGCGACCAGCCCCGCGAGGGACGTCCTCCTCCAGCAGGATGCGTTAGCCGGACCTTGGCTACGTTGTCTAGGCTCCCCAGCGAACCTTGGGGGAACGGTGTATCTTCTGTCCCACCGCTCCCCTGTCCTCTGGGGACAACTTCGCCACACGTGGCCCGGCCGACGACAGTTGTAACACCGACGATGTCCTCCTGGTTGTCCCCCTCTGCGAGACCAGAAACATCTCGGGAACTCCGTCAATGTTTGCTCCGCCCTTTCCTCCGCCAAGGAGGGTTTTACGGCCACTTTGCTCTTCTCCGCCCTTCTCTCTGTCTTGTCAGGAGACCCGTGTTTCAGTTTGTGGATCTCCTGCTTATTCTGGTGCTTGTGTACACTGTGAGGCTCTCTACGGAGAAGAGAGAGCCTCTTTGCTGTTTGCACGCCCGTTGTTCTACGCATTATAGGAGGCGGCATCATTAGTACCACCGCGCCCCGGGTACCAGCACTTTTCAGCTGCCCCGGTTTGATCGGCACTTCCTCCGCCCCTCCAGTAACGAGCGACAACTCCCTCATCACGCGGGTCGGGGTCTCGAGGTCCGTAACGCTCCGGGAAGCCGTCTCATACCGCTGTCCCGGTTCGATCGGACCTTCACCCGACCACTCAGTCACCATTCCACAATCTATTGTCGGGTTCACAGTGCTTTGACACCCGCTACTAATTAAACGCGGTGCCGGATCACACTGTGTCCCTTTATGCTGTACGGCACAGATTTTATTTCCCTGAACCGCCCTTTTAATCTGGGGTATATCCACAGTTTGGGTCTCTCTATTAGTAAAAGAGAGCCCTTTTTCTGTCTGAACACCCTTTGATTTTTTATTAGAAGGAGGCGGCGTCTTCAACACCTTATCGCCCCGAGAGACAGTACCTTCCAACTGCTCCGGTTTGATTGGCGCTTCCCCCGCCCCTTCTGTCATTATCCCACACTCTTGTGTAGGGCTCGCAGTGGTTTGGCACCCGCTACTTATCAAACGCGGGCCCATTTCACACTGCGTCCCTATTTCATTATATACGGTACCGGCATTTCCTACTTGTACCGCCAAATCATATAACACGGCACGCTCTCTACCAAACCGCTGTAGGTAATTCATCCACCTTTCGTAATGGTGCTTCAGCTGCTGCTCCCAGCTCTCCAACAATCTTCTGTATTGTTGCCACAATCTGCAAGAAACTGTGTACGGGCTGAAGCAACTTCTCCAGCTCGCGCACATCAAAAAAGTTATTTAACACTAGAATTACCAGAGCCTACGAAAAAACTCGTAAATCCGTCCCACCTTAAATCGCGTCTTAAAGCCGTTTGCACATCTCCGCCAGAGTCTTTTGTCATCTAAATGTGATGATAAACAAAAGCTACTAGCAGCCAGCTATTCCATCCCCCCACCGACTTAGAATGAACTCCTAGCTCATGCCTTGCCTTGATTTGATTATTTGGGATTGAAGTGGAGTTTTACAGTGGAAATAATTCGAGCGTTATTTGGAATACACGCATTTCATGTGTGTTCCGTTTCTACAGTATAGTAGGCTGTGCAAACACATTTTTAAAACAGAAACGTTTTTCATATTCTAATAGTAAATGACAAAATGTAGGCATAAACTATATAACGTATGAAGCCTGAAGTCCATATATCAAAGAAACACTTTCACAAAAGGTACAAATAAGAGAACACGTGTGCTTTTCTTCAAAAATATAACTGCACAAAAAAAAAGCCGCGTTAGCATGCCGCATTGACACTCTTACTACTACTGCTGTGGTGGCGTAATGGTATCAGCTCCTGACTGGGGATCAGAGGGTGGCGAGTTCGATCCCACACGGCTCCACTTCGAGAAGTAACCTGTTCTTATTCTTACAATTTTAGAATAACAACATAAATTTCATTTCAGTCTGTAACAGCCGGTGTAACTTATGATACTGGTAAAGGTTAGCTTTTTTTTTTTTTTTTTTTAATTCACTTTTCATTCTCGCAGTTGATGCACACTAACGCGCCCCCCCCCCCCCCAAAAGGATTTTGACACATAAACGCTGGCGAAGCTGCCTTCCTTCGTATCTCACCGTCACTTGATTTTCTTTTTATTCAGTGTTATTGAGTGTTCCTGACAGTCCCTACATGTTGCTGTATGCTGTTTCTTTTGTACTCCAGGACATGCAGAGGAGAGAATGATTTCACATTATTTATGCTGTTTTCACATAAAGACTGCAGAATACTCGTGACTGCATTCTCGTACCAATGCACTTTTTCCAATGCAAATTTTCACACCTGATCTGACGCTGTTCGTTTTCAAATAATATTGCATTAGTGTGATGAAGTTTTCACATATATTGTCTCTTTCAGGTGTGTAATAGAAACCACAGCATAGAGAGAAGTGAGTACATTGCTTCTTACAGGAAAAGGTGATGGAAAAAGTGCATTGGTACGAGAATGCAGTCACGAGTATTCTGCAGTCTTTATGTGAAAACAGCATAAATAATGTGAAATCATTCTCTCCTCTGCATGTCCTGGAGTACAAAAGAAACAGCATACAGCAACATGTGGGGACTGTCAGGAACACTCAATAACACTGAATAAAAAGAAAATCAAGTGACGGTGAGATACGAAGGAAGGCAGCTTCGCCAGCGTTTATGTGTCAGAACCCTTTTGGGGGGGGGGGGCGTTAGTATGCATCGACTGCGAGAATGAAAAGTGAATTAAAAAAAAAAAAAAAAAAAGCTAACCTTTACCAGTACCATAAGTTACACCGGCTGTTACAGACTGAAATGAAATTTATGTTGTTATTCTAAAATTGTAAGAATAAGAGCAGTTTACTTCTCGAAGTGGAGCCGTGCGGGATCGAACTCGCCACCCTCTGATCCCCAGTCAGGAGCTGATACCATTACGCCACCGCAGCAGTAGTAGTAAGAGTGTCAATGCGGCATGCTAACGCGGCTTTTTTTTTGTGCAGTTATATTTTTGAAGAAAAGCACACGTGTTCTCTTATTTGTACCTTTTGTGAAAGTGTTTCTTTGATATATGGACTTCAGGCTTCATACGTTATATAGTTTATGCCTACATTTTGTCATTTACTATTAGAATATGAAAAACGTTTCTGTTTTAAAAATGTGTTTGCACAGCCTACTATACTGTAGAAACGGAACACACATGAAATGCGTGTATTCCAAATAACGCTCGAATTAT